>NC_089759.1:11359156-11366656 GCF_040412425.1 Macrobrachium rosenbergii | reverse complement strand
AGTTGCCACTGACATGAAGAGGCTTTCAAAACACGAATAGCGTTAAACTTTGTGAACCTTTTTTTTAAGGATTCCAGTTTTGCACTGATGCAATTCTGTCACATTTATGACTTAGACGCATGCGCGCGTCGTGATAAAAAAAAAAAAAAATGTCTGCGTCAGCAGATGGCTGCATTCGGACTTTTCTTCAAGTTAAAATATGACGGGTGGTTTATTATGATTTAAATCTACCAGGGTTAGCAAGGGTTCTAGTGTCTAGAGCAGCACGTAATGGAAGTATGGATACGAACACTAAGGCATGTTTTTGTTAGGTATCATGACCTGTCAATGTACTTTCCAGGAATTCTCTCACTTCGTTGCTCGTCACGAACTGTTATGATCACTCAACAAATATTCAAGCTTTCTTTATCGACAGGTTTTTTCATATGTTAAATCCTGTCAGTGATTGTCTGACAGGCTGGTTTGAAATTATTGGACGTAGTCTGACAGCCTGGATTTTAATTACTGTATGTATCTTTAACACATCATTACATCGGTATGTATTCCATGCATTTTTATCATACGAAAAGAGAGACAAGGCACACTAGAACATCCAGTAAACCATTTACTGTCACTGTACATTTTACAATAAATTTCATAAGATATCTTTGTAACTTTTAAGTTAATATGCGATTTAGAAATACGTATGGCATTTTTGGAAATCTCTTATTGATTTGTTAAGTCTTGAAATATAAATTATTTTTTTAATATATCTCATATAATGCATCCACATGCTGAACCCTGCTCTTCCTGAGACACCATTTTCAGTTCGGGGGCAATGAACGAGAGAGAGAGAGAGAGAGAGAGAGAGAGAGAGAGAGAGAGAGAGAGAGAGAAATGCGCCACAGCAACTCAGAAATTAACTGAATTTCCCAAGTGTTGTGCTGAAATTACCACGGTGGAACGTCTCCTCGAAAAAAAAATTGTCTAATGCATTCGAATACTTTTTCTTTTTACTATATCATTCCAAAATTTTAAAAGTGTCATTATTCAATTATTGTGTTGATGGCTCTAGTGTCTACGACACTGCAAAGCAGAACAAAAAGGCTGGGGGATTATAATTTGCCCATATGAATTTGTGACTGAATTTAATAAACTGGTAATGTTCCGGTTTCTTGTGGCGTAACAGTTCATTGTAAATGTTTACAAAAACAATAAAATAAAACTGTGATCTATGCAACAACCATAACAAAGCCCCTGATTAGTTTAGTCATGAATACTGTGAAACTGTCAATATCACCAATTTACTTTTAAGTTATTTGTAAAGCCTGTGCTGTCACAAAATATAGACGCATTCAAACTGAGTGCAGTCGAACGCTGTCAACAGGTTTACATAATTATAACACCCGGCTTTACGCAGGAACCATAGAAACATTGATTTATGCTTTGAAACCCTTCTTGATTCAGCATTTGTACTCTACCACCGATAATGTCTCATACACGTATCATATAACAAAAACATGCAGACAGACATACAGATAAGAACCCCCCCCCTCTCTCTCTCTATTGAATAATGGAACAAAAATCAAGCTGGAGAGAAATGGCACGCATCATTCGTCTTCTGTTACAGAGGCAATTTTACAGATTACAAAACCTACAATAGTCTACGTATAACATTATCCAAAATGCGTTTTATAACGCTATAACAAAATCTACGTAGTGTTGTATTTGACAGGCAAGTCTTTGCAGTGCATCTTGCACATCGCTGCCCTGGGAAGTGTCTTCTGACCGGGATACTAATTCTCTATATTCCAAGTCATAAGAACGCTTAATGGAAGGTTGTGGACCCTTTGATGGGAAGATAAGATTGCTAATTATTTTATTCATGCCTAGTACTAACTACAGCCGTCTTTCCAAGACTGCCTCCTTTCAACTTAGGCTTTTTACTCTTACTCTACCTGCTCTAAAGTTTGGTAATCTTAATTGGTTCATCTCTTGCTTTGTCTTGGTTCTTGGAGACTTAGATTAAGAAAGGATAATATATTTCTATGAACTCATTACCTCATCCTCTTCTTCTGTCACCAACGAAAGACAGACAGGACATAGAGACTCGCTTCACTCAATATGCAAGACAGGCATACAATATGTGGGCTAAGAATATACTAAAAAAAAATTCTACCTAGCAATGAAGAAGGTTATTCCCATGCAACAATAACACTACCCTATTGCATTAAGAGAAACTCTCGTCCAGTACACATCCTCGTCTTGAAAAAAATATAGGAAGCTATTCTTCTTCTTCTATTCTTCATTAACTGAAAACATTATGATGATGCTCAGCCTCAGCTAAAGTAGTCTAGTTTTCAAATTCACGAATGTGCAGACTTTGAGTTCGCGTGATGATTTTGCACCGCAACAGCCTGTTCTTTTTTTTTCTTTCTTTCTTAACAGTATCTTCCAATTGACTCAGCTCTCTTCCCAGCCAGCTGAGGGAGCTTGCCCGTTTGAGAGAAATAAGCCACAGTTTTCATACTCCATTTAAAGAAGGCATGAAGTGCGAGTTCGTACTTATTTGTAGAATACTGCGCAAACACTCTTTTTCTGTTCTTTTTTATAATAGTTACAATATACGTCTATATATATATATATATATATATATATATATATATATATATATATATATATATATATATGCATATATGCGTGTGTGTGTGTCACAATCTGGAACGGACGTTATAATATTCCGGATATTATAACGAAGACTATCGTAGGGTTTGTAATCTGTAAAATTGCCTCTATAACAGATGGCGAACGATGCGTACCATTTCTCTCCACCATCATTTATATATATATATATATATATATATATATATATATATATATATATATATATATACATACGGGGAGAGAGAGAGAGAGAGAGAGAGAGAGAGAGAGAGAGAGAGAGAGAGAGAGCAACGTAACTAAGAGATGGATATGTGCCAGGCGGCGGAATGGCGCAACCCTCAGTTCACAGTGACCGAAATGTCCCGCCGGATTTGCGTCATTGCACTTACAGCGAAGTCTGATGACTCCTCTTTCCCTCATTTCTCACTGGATGACTTACCTTTCGGTATAAGAAGCTGATGGAACGGGGTTATAAATCCCAAGTCTACTCATAAAGAGAGAGAGAGAGAGAGAGAGAGAGAGAGAGAGAGAGAGAGAGAGAAAGTCTATTTCCTCAAAAGTTATGTTCTTATTCTTATCTCTACCTACATCTAATCACTTGTTACCAGTTACAAGGTCCACCTTTGGTAGAACCAAAAAAATCCATGCCTAGCTTTCTGCTTGATACTGACACCGAACAGGCAAACAAACAAACAAACGAACAAAGCGGACCAAGGAAGCAAGGAAAACGACGAAAGAAACACCCAGTATATAGGCCATCATTAAAAAGGTCAATACAGCGCTGTACCAACTGAGATGAAGAATAAGATCTTACATTCCTTACAATCTCATCACAGACATCTTTGCTTTTAGAGGCAGATTTCAGTACTTAGATTTCATGAAAATTCCAAGACGAAATTGAGGTATCCTGAACAGCCAATATTTTACAAGGAGAAAAAGGTTGAAATACATTGTCGCCAAGTAGAATTGGAGAGCTGGAGGGGAAAGCAGGCATCGGAATAAATAGGAACTGAGTATAAAGGCGGAGTACTTTACTCTGTTATATAATCTGCATTCTGGTACGCTTAAGAGATCGGAGCTGATAGCTGAAGAGCAATTTGAGATTGAGGGCAAACGACAGAATGAAGGAAAAAGGAAGAAGGAGGTTTGACTCACCAGCAAACCTACGAACAGCGACGAAAGAATACAGGAGAAAGCCACAGATAAAGAGAAAGAAAAGAATAAGTAAGAACAGAAATTAAGAACATTAGCACTGAACCCGTGTAGTGCCATCTATTGAACAGAATATAAAGCGTAGGAGAAACATTTTTGAGTTTAAAAAAGGATACCAGAAGCACAAAGACTAACAGATATGACATTCCTGAACGCTACAGTTTAGAGTTGCCAAGAACAAAGATAAAAAATCCTACATGAAAAGGCAGGGTGGACGTTCAAACTTCAGTAAGAAGGCACGAAGGTTCCCAGTGAACCTTGAGTAACATTAATGTAGATCTCCGAACACAAGTCAGCCGCTGCGTAGCAAGTAAGATGTCCTTTGAGCACCAAAGTGAAGTAGGCAGTGTGGTTTGGCATATATTTAAAAAGCGCATGTGCTCTGTTGTTCGTTGGTTATTGTATGTAAGTAGTGGCGTCACAGGCTGAGGAAGATACAGTCCGTGAATAAAAGCACATTAGGGCATCCGGATAAAATCCTTTTGCGTAGGGTTTTATACATACATATTGTATATATATATATATATATATATATATATATATATATATATATATATATATATATATATATGCGTGTGTGTGTGTGTGCGTGTGTGTGTGGAAGTACTACAATATCCGTAATGACAGGTCCGTTTTGTCGTGCTAGTGCGCTTTTATTGAAAGACTAATCTCTCACATATCCCACATATGCCTGCCCTAAAATAACCACCGACCTCACGAGCGCACGCAAACACATTTAGGACTTGCTCATTCTCTCCATTAAAATAAACTCCAGCTAGCACTTCGTACTTCACTTCTGGTATGAAAAGAATATTTTGACTGGTAAGCAACATGCTTAGGTTTAAGTATGTTAAACGCAGATAATCTTCAAAAGTATGAGTACACCATATGTATATTTTGCAGTGAATCACTGCTAAATTATAAACCTTAAATTAAGAGTTCTTAGCTTTTTTCTCTCATAAACTCATTTGACCTGTCTATCTACCTGTCTATCGGGACATAATAGACAACAGTTGCTTCCACATTCACTCTAGAACGGCTTGACAAGGGACGACACCAGTCTTGATCAGCTACAAGTTATCGTCCCTTACATAATATACTGTGCTATTTATCTCTATGTTGCACTGACCAGTGTTTACGAAAATCCTAAAAAAAACTGATTTCGACAAGTGCAACATTATATCGTCACCAAAGCCTTGGGAAATACATGTCTCCGAAACCAAATTGTCGTCTTGAATATGCCAGACGCATAGCCGACTGAAACCGCCTGAAGTAGCAAAAGATATGACATAACCCTGAAATTCCAGATGCCAAGCGCCAGCAGGAGTTTCCTCCACAGTGCCAAGAAATGCTTCACGCGGCACGTTCCCCCTGGTTTCCCACCACGCGTTGCCTACAGGAGGGACTTCTTTCTGTAGCTAACACGTGGTGGGATCTGACAGATAAAGTCATCTGACAGGTTTACGGTTGCCTAATGGCTGCTCAAGTAGTCAGACAACAGTTATTCGTGTTCTCTGATATCAGTCTGGAGATAAATGTATCCAAGTCTTTTCGAATAAGACATCGGTTGAAAGTTGCGCAACGACAAATAGTTAATAGCTCATGAAACTCTGTTATATATATCTTTTCATTCCGCTTCAAACCGGTTAGATAATTGTCGCCCCCCCTCCCCCACCTCCGACATCTCTCTCTCTCTCTCTCTCTCCTTACCGTTTGACGAAAAGTAATCTAAAAGTTAGAAGGCATTTTACCAGCGGGATTATCTTACTGACTCTTGACAATTTCAGAGATGACGCAAAATAACGAAGTTATGTGAAAACATTTTCATTTTTAATTTCGTTATGAATTTAGTGAATCTGCTATTTTTGTTCATTTTCAAGGTTAGCTTACATGACGCTGAAAGTACTTTGAGAAGAGGATATCTATGAAAAATTATAATAACATCAATCCATTAGCATACAATTCAGCCAACTCATTAATTTCTAAAGTAAACGCGGAATGAACCAAGTACAAAATTCATTACAAGAGGAACATTATGGAATGAGCACAAAAGACGAGAATGAAATAAAGGGGGATCAAGTAAAAGCTATATAGAACATAGGCGCATTATAGGAAATGCGTCTGCAGAAGTCACGAGTTCAGGCAGAACACTGAAACTATCCTTGCAAGCCTCACAACAACGCGGCCTGAGACGAGACAGCCTCTGTTAGTCGCCAAGCGAAGGTCATGTCCGTCTCATGTGATGCGACGCGACGGCTTTCACAACGAGAGAAGCAGAGTTCTAATTCGTCGACGAGAACACACTAATGGAAGGAGAGACCCTACTGGCCGAGTGGTTAAACACCTTCACAAAGTGGAGTTGGGTCTAGGCAGTGGACGTCAACAACCGATCAACGGCGGTAGCTCTCCAATGCTTTTAAAATGTATCTTGCCCACATTATTAAAGTTTTATATATATATATATATATATATATATATATATATATATATATATATATATATATATATATATATATTAACTTTATCACATACACAATTGTTCTGTGCATTAGTACAATTACTAACAGTAACTTATTCAAACTGGATGGTATCTAGATACTTGATAATGAGGACTGTGTGTGTCCTAGAAAGCTAGTAAATTGTTCTGAATAAATAATACCACCACTAGATACCATCCAGTTTGAATGAGGTCCTGTTAGTAATATATATATATATATATATATATATATATATATATATATATATATATATATATATATACTGTATATATATGTATATGTATATGTACACACACACACACATATATATATATATATACATACTGTATATATATATTCTTACGTTATGGGTCCTGTTGGTTGAATGGACAGGGATTTCTTATCATTTAATTGCCATAAGGGGCCCACAGATATCACCCAGAATGTAATAAATGGATGGGAAAAAGGATGACTTACCTTGATATCACTATTAATTAACCAGGGAGTGGAAGGTCGCCATGGGAAATGAGCATCAGATCACATTAAACTGAATTTATTTACAGATGAAGCAACCAAGAAATGAATCTGAAATGGCTGATGGTACAGCCAGCAAGCACAGACAATGTGCAATAATATTAGACAATGAGGAGCAAATCACTGAATATGAAAGGTGACTACTGCTTGAATGGAGTTCAGGTGCTTGTGCACATGGGGGGTGACTGGTTAGTGGCCCAGGACTGTGTATCAGGAAATTCTTGCATGTAGCAGAATGGCAGTAACGTCTAAGTGTAATTGATTCACAAGGTTGGGACAGACTGCTTGGGAGCAGAGTAACAGGATTTCTGGAAGAGAATTCTAGGTTAGCATTCAAAACAAGGAGTTTCTCTCGCATGAAATTAACTAGGCACCATGGAGGAATTGATCAATTAAATTTAATTAGCCCTTAGTAACACTATGGAGGGAGTAATCTAATTCTGATCACTGAGTTAATTTAATTGGAGCTTAGGGGCAAATCATGTCGCAACTTGGTTGGTAGGTTTGATTTAACAAGGGGGGCTTTGTTTAGGAGAATGAAAAGTTCGAAATTCAGAAACGGAGAGAAAGTCATGGGAAGAAACAGGAACTGGCTTGGGACCAAATGCTTTCAGATACACCTTATTCCTTATGC
>NC_089759.1:11281656-11356656 GCF_040412425.1 Macrobrachium rosenbergii | reverse complement strand
CTAACAAAAAAAAAAAGCCATCTATTTTATCGAATTTTATTCTAACAAAAAAATACAACCTAATTTATCATATTACTCTAATATTTTTATACCTGAACTAAAACTAGCAGCAATCCCTGAGTACTTTATGGACAAAATATATACAAAAATGTTAACATGTTTTCTCAGCCCCTCTGTCCCCCTGCCAAACATGCACTCTCTTTCTGTCTCTTCCCTCCCTCTCTGTCTCTCTCCCTCATTGTCAGCATCGAGCATAAAATAAAGCTACATTTATCGTTATCGTAAATTATCAGACTGAGACGCATGCCTATATAAAAATCAAATTATAATTTACCCGTAATTGTAAAATTCCCCAGGAAATTGATATATAAATACAGAATTATTTTAGTAAAAATAAAATTCTCACACACACACACACACACACACACACACACACACACACACACACACACACATATATATATATATATATATATATATATATATATATATATATATATATATATATATATACATACCCGTAAAGTTTCCCAGGATATTGATACATATATAGATATTTATATTCCCTGTAAACTGACGCGTATAAAAATATTTTCGTTACTTTACAAAAATATAAATTCCCCAAGTACTCTCTCTCTCTCTCTCTCTCTCTCATTTTCTAAAACTCGTCATAGCTATGGTATTGTCTGAAGCAGTCCAAGCATAAGGCCACCTTACAGCTGGGGTACCAGGCGGACACTTTCTTGGTCCTGACTTGCTCACGTTTCCTGGAGTTCGTACACACAATGGCACAGCCTTTTTCCTTTTGCTCCAGACTGTGTTGGTGGCACATAAACAAGGTGGTTCTTCTCACACCATTACTGGGACGCAATACAGTTAATCTGTATTCTTGATACCCTTCTACCATCCCTCGCCGGCTGATACATGTCGTACTCGTTGACTAGTTGCTTGCAGACTCTCAGAGAGGAATCCTACAAGTCCATGGACATGCCAATTTTGTGCTTTTGTAAATTATAAGCATTCAGCATGCAGATGTTGGTGAGGTGAATGAACGCTTTTTTATGCCTCTTCAGTGTTCCTTTGACACACTCAAATGTACCCAATACCCATCTGCATATCTGACTTATCGACAAGCTACGTGGTTTTAACTGGGTCCAAGTCCAGTGGTCACGTCTCCCTGAGGGTGTTGAGCAGGCCAGTGCGTAATGTGGTTAGTAGGGTAAACTCTTTCCTATCTTCCTAAACACCGTTCTCCTTTCTCCATGCCTGGGGGGAAGATGGGCATCCCTATCCTGTTTTTGTGAGCGGTACCAACCCGTCTTGTGTTGTTGTTGTGTAAATATTCACTTAGGCCAGGGGTGGTGCAGAAATGCAATAATCAAATATTAAGAAGAGAGAGACGATGCCTAATAATCCTATAGGAATGTGTGAAGAAACTGTACTGATTAGTAAGAAAAACATTCAGTAACTGGAGATGAAGAGGATAAAATAAGAGAATCCCAATGTTTTTCCCTGTAGAGCATTCAAATGTTAGACATCAAACACTTTATCTTTAATAAAAAAAACCCAGTAATATGATTACTGTATATGTATATGCACATGTGTGTATACACACTCTCTCTCTCTCTCTCTCTCTCTCTCTCTCTCTCTCTCTCTCTCTCTATATATATATATATATATATATATATATATATATATATATATATATATATATATATATATATATATATATATATATATATATATATATATATATATATACACATATACTGTATATATATATATATTGTGACGAAGTGTCCAGTGTCTGTTCTTCAAATCAAACCTGGTCTCTAAGTGCTTGTCCCGGAATCTAGGGCACCATTTATATATGGTGACCCCCGGAGTGTCCAGTGTCTGTTCTTCAAATCAAACCTGGTATCTAAGTGCTTGATATTTGATTACCAAACTTACCATTTATTCAGCAATTATAGACACCTAAACCCTCATCACACATACAAAACGACTGATTTCTCTAAAGGCAACAGTGATCCCTTATAAAACTTATCAATCATGAAAGAAAGCAGATTAAGTTCGTTAAACAGGTGTGAGGTAAAATCTACGGGCGTCACTCCATTAACTTAATAGAAGTTCAAGTATTTCTATTTATTTCATTTCCCTGGTTCGAGCTCACTTCAATTACTTGAAGGAAAACATCTCACTTACCACTCTATCTCTAATTCAAATGAAAATTACTGGTGGGTCAATGGATGTAACTCTGATATAATATTTAAATACAAAAGTTTATTTCTAAATTCAAAGATTATACATGATATTAACAGTCTCAGGGAAATTTATTATTACTTGAAAACAAAACAAAATTGGACTAAATCTGAATTAATCATCAGTCAAAATTAAATCAGAAATTAATTTATTAATTAATCAAAAATTATTCAAGAAGAATTTAAATTGTTAAGTAACAAAATTTCAATTCCCAAGTGTTAAACAAAATAAGGCAAATAAATCAATCATATAAAATGTGGATACAAAAGACACAGAAATATACTCTGCAAAAGATTAAATATAAAAAAATGTAAAGCAAAAATTAAGGCAATAGCAAACACACCACATATATGTATAAAAGAAAAATTCTTCAAAAGACAAAGCATAAAACATATAACACGAAAAAATATAAAAAAAAAAGTGAAAAGGTATCTTTACATATAATCACTGCAAATATTTTTAGTACACTAAAAACCAATAATTATGTTACAATACCTTGGTACCAAATTGCTTCGTGTTTTTAATCAGGCGCCATTACACACACACTTAATAAAATACATTGTTCAGATAACTCAGACACATTTACTAAGGAATTAAACAGTTAAAGATACGAGCGACCATCGTCTCCCAAAATATCAATTACGTTACAGCAAGAGCGAGCGAGCGAGAGAGAGAGAGAGAGAGAGGGAGAGAGAGGGAGAGCGCATCTCCCTTCAGCAACGCTTTTGGTCTCTGAGTGTGGGCCCCTTGTAAGGGCGTCTTAGATGCAGCAGGGAACAGCCTATGGGTGCATGGGCAGGTCCCAGATGAGGTTTTTATTTTGTAACTCTTTAAAATGATAATTAGAGAGGAAGTGGAACTACAGTTAACAATAATATTTATCATTACATATTTTCATAACAAGAGAATCTCTAGTTATTATAATAAGAATGGAAAACATCGTTTCATATAAAATTCCTGAAATGACGTTAGGCAACTTTCGTAATGGAATTTTCCACCCAACAGTGTTTTGATCACGTCCCAATGGAATGCATTATTTAAGCAGTTTTGAATACTGACTAACAACCACTCTCTCTCCAGAACAATCAGCCTTTGTCCCTCCTCTCTACACGCCTACCGTCCTCTCTCAAACCATACAGCGTTTAATCACTGTAACTTTACGCTAACTCTGAATACAAAATTATACAGTATACAACAATTCACACATACACACGTGGAGATTACTGCATTATGAAAACCACAGCATAAGAATATATATATATATATATATATATATATATATATATATATATATATATATATATATATATACATATACATACACACATACACATACACTCTGTATAGATGTGTCTGTGTATATATGAAATTTTTCAAGTATATAAGATGGGAGAAAATCTTGTGCAAATGGTTTTGGAAATAGGACCGTAGCTGGGAAAGACAACTGAAGAGGAAAAGGGGTTGTTAGATTATGTGTTAGTACAGAACAGACGGAAACTTATGTGGCTGGAGGTATACTTGAATATTACCTCCTTTAAGCAAAAGTGAAAACAGACAAGTTTTAGCTAAAAGGGGAGAGTTGACAATGTGACTATAAATGAGATGAAGACAAGTAAATTTTGTGACAGGGAAGTGAAACTTGCATAAAAGGATAAAAAAAATGTGAACTATGGATGAATAAAAGAAGAAATGTGGTTCTTTCAATGCATTTTGAAGATGAATTAAATGTGGAAAACAGCCCAGAATGATGCAATAAGGAAGGGTTTATTGTAAAATTGTGAACGCCCATGAAAGTGCAGTAACTGCTGAGGATACATGAAAGGCAATTAAGAGGTTGCAGAATGGAGCAACACCAGGAATGAATGGCATTGCACTTGAGATGCTACAGCAGGTAAGGACACGACATTCTAAGAAGGGTTACGGTTTCTCCGCTCCAAAAAACAAAATAAATTCTGATACTGGTTACGCTTTCTCCGCTCCAAAAAACAAAATAAATTCTGATACTCCAAGTACGAGAAACTTCTCAATAGGAACTAGGCAAAAAGGTAAGCACGTATAAGCTAACAAGAACTCCTAGCTTTTTCCGTACCCTGGTCGGTTAATGGTAAACTGATTCTGCTGTGCGTGGGTTCGAATTCCACCAAGAAGAGAAAATTTCATCATGTATTTCCACGTTTGAAGAGGTAAGCAAATTCATTGTGTGAAGAAATTTACAAGACACTAAGTGGCTTTCAGAAATGCTATTGTTGCAATGTTTTCGATCACCACCCTATCTCTCTTCGAAACTGCCTTCAGTTTTTGTCGTTCGTTTGCAATAAAGATTTCCAACATCAGTTCCTTTCTCTCTCTGTCTGTCTGTCACACTCACTCACACACACACACATTAGGACAAGTTCTATATTGCTCTCAAAAATTGCTCTTAACTTGTCTCATTCCCCTTTTCTATCCTCACACCCTCTCTCTCTAAAATTAGATCACCCTGTCATTAAATTAATCATTTCGTCAACCTAAAATAAAGATAGTTATTCATTTCTGTAATTAGTACGATTATCCGACCATTTTGAATGCCTGACAACATAATTAACTCCGACCAATCATTTTACCGATTTATTAATTTACTAATCCCACTGTAGCCTAATTACTTATTTCCTGTTAATCGTCATTAATCATAATTATTAGTAATCATTAGTAGAATTACACTGCCGAGTCCTTTCGACATTATTCTTCATGCACGTTTCTTTAAATAAAATACTCAGTTGTAACTACTGTACTGTATATTGTAAAATTATTTCATCATATTAGGGCAGTATAGCACGGCATTACCAACGTTAAGATCTGGGATAATTTCCATTTTCTGTCAAAGTAGATTTGAAAGAGAAAACGTATCAGTTTAATGGGTGACTTGTGTGAGGCTTAGTGCCTGTTTTGTCTGTGGAACAATTGTTCCCTTGTTGGGGGTGCACTCGTCCCGGTGGTGTTTATTTTTTGCATATAGAGTTTACGTCTGTTGTCTTCGCTTTGGTAGCGATAGTCAAGTCTGGGTAATCATCGAGTCAGGGTCCAGACAGTATAGCAGCATGGACAGGTAGTTGTTACCTGTTGGCCCCTACAGTTTCGAGGATGTGGAGTTCGACTTCGAGTTCGAGGACGAGTCGATGGTCATCCGTGGAGAGGAGGCATTCCTCTGGGACAGCAATTTGGCTGTCACATCGACTCTGCGTGAACGTCTGTGATTCATGGAGATGTTCCTGTTTGACGACTTCACGGCAGTTGTTTGGTGGTCATCCTCGACGACCTTTGATGGTCATCCTCTGTGGACCCTTGTTTAGTGGTCTTGACATCTCTGGGTAGATGTTTATGTATTATCTGTAGGAGGCTTGTTAATTATCATTACAGATGTTTATGTATTATCAGTGTAATTGGTATTTATGATAATTTGGTTTATTTGTGCTGCTTTAATGATTTTTCAGTTGTGTATTTTTGGTTATACCACTATTTATGTTAATTGATGCTAATTGTAATCATTATGCTGTCTGGAATGTTTGCGTTTTCTTGATGTAGCGTGAGTATTTACTTTGATTTGATGTTTTGACGGTAATGTTTTATTTTTAACTAATTTTGCTACATCTTTGTTATTTGACTGACTCTTTGGTTGTTTGATGTATTTTTATTGATTTACGCCAGACTTGACTCATTTGTAAATATGTACATATCTTAATGTTAATAAACTAGTATTAAAGTTATTCTGCTCGTTTTGTTGTTCCCCTTTCCCCGTTGTCTGTCTCAATTTCTGCCAGTCATTCCAGTTCCGATATTTTTGTTTTAAAGAACCTGCTGAACTGACTGCGGTTCATTACACTAGGTTTTAAAATACCAGGATGGAGAGCAACCGTCATAGACAAAATTTATCACAGAATGTCACGTTCATATGCAGAAAAGTGACTTTGCATATTAAACCTCTCGGTTAAACCTCTCGGTAATTTGTTCGGCGACAATATCAGACCACTGTCAAAATCTTCCTTTCCAAACAGCCATATTCAACAATTTGATGGTCAAGAAAGACAGCATGCAGTCGGGTTGGCTTTTTCATTTCAATGGCTATGTGATTTACCCAAATGCCAGTACATTTAACAAAATGCCTATCAAAACTAAGGAAATCCTGTTAATAATCAGAATTAAGTTTTTTGTATTTAGTGGATGGTACAGAAACATGGAGTAGATTCTTGCAAATTTATTAATTACAATAAAATAAGGGTTATTTTGATGGAAGGCAAAATAATTCTAAAACATTTAATGTTTGATTACATTTTTTTATTTGTTCATGTTAAACCATGTGAATGTATCAAGTATTATCTTTCCTGGTCTTTTCGATACGACAAAATTACACTGAAAATTATAAACAGGAAATAAATTTTTTTTTTTTACATATTCATCAAAATATCTGAGTATTTTATTTCCATCTACAAAGCAGTATATTGCCACATAATCATAATTCACTCAGGCATTGTACTTCACGAAAATGTGGAATTTTTGGTGGGTGTAGAACGGTTAGCATTAGTGTGAGGAATCTCCTACATGCAGTGGCGTAGATGGCATTCCATCAGGGGGGACCCCTAGGTGGGGCCAATATAATTTTTGGGGAGGCCAAAGAAAATTACTCAAAACTAATATATAAGTTCTGTAATAAGTAAAATATACTATTCTCGAATGTCTATATCCATGTGAAGGAAGGAAAATAATAGTATTAGTAATTAGTAAACCTGTACTTGAAGTTATGGAGCTCAGCTTTAAATTAATTTTCATCTCTTACTATATGCAAATGTATCAAATAGTGTACGGGTTAAAGTTTAGCTACACTGGGAATTTCAGCTGGGGGGGTCAAGCATCTGGCTGTGGGGGGCCCAGGTCCCCCACAGCGACGCCACTACCTACATGTTAGGCATACTTTTGTCATGATCGTGTCGATTATCAACATGGGATTCGTGTGGCTAAGGATTGTCTACTGCTCTATTTCCAGGACTTACATGCAGTGAGCTATGTTTGGTCAAATCTTATCCCTTCGTATGCAATAAATCTAATATGATGTTGATGATGATTATGGGATAGAATTGATAAAACAGCGCTGTAAATTCTTGACTAATATTTATATATGCAGTCCACAGACAGTCCTACCTGTTTAGCAGTTTTTTTATCATGTGCAAAATAAAAGATATTTTAGCTCATTTTTATTGGGACGTGCCCATATGAAAGCTGCGGGATAAGATGGGTAGACCCAGAGGGCAGACCAACCTGAAATAGGGTCACGGAAGCACCTGACAAGCACGAGTCTGCCCTGGTGACTACATCAGAGAGTGAAGTAAAGGTCGTTCATTTTCAAGTTCCATTGGACACTTGAAATCATTCATAAAAATAGGCATGTAAGCGAGTCAGGACATTACGCCACTGTCAAGAGGAACCAGCATTATCTGGATTGCAAACTGATCGCTCTTGTTTTCATACGATTTTCTAAGGAGCTGAGGCAGCCACTGATTCTAGTTCTGACACTGGTTTGTAATGAAGATAGCATTCTGAAGTAATGTACTACAACTGAATGTTATTTGGGACTTGAAATACGTTAAACAGTTAGAAATATGCATTACACGCATTGATACTTCAATTCCATTGCTTCCATAACGATTTTACCTTGCTTTTCGTTTCTCTATATAGAACTGGAAGCATCTCTGGTAAAGTACAAACTGATTATTGATACTTTTCTTTTTTACATACGACTTGAGCCACTGTTGAATCGTTTTCACCATGAGAGGAATTTCTTAACGACTAACTGCTTTTATGCAACACACACACACACACACACACAAAATTCAGTTTATACTGCTAGAACTTTGAAATAATTTACGTTTCATAGCTAGCCTCATCTAACCTAGTACGCTTAGGCTATTGTTAAAAGGTAAGCTAATTCCAGTCGACTTACTTCTGCTGGAATTTAACTTGCATTTGTAAGCAATATACAAAGACAACTGCAAGACCAAACTGGTTACAAACCACTGCTGACAAATACTACCAAAATTCATTAAGAGAGCAAGTGATCAATATTCAATATTCATAAAATGAGAGTGCACTACAATGCCGATGACACTGCAAATTACTAGTACTGTATATGGAGATGTACAAAGAGCAAGAAATATACCTTGAAATAGGATCCTTACAGATTGTATGACCAAACAAGCGCTACATTTAGTTACCTTATGCTACCGTAGGAGGGTACCACAAACAGCATGCCTTGTGTGGCTGCTGTTGTCAAGATCATATCTAGGTCGTTGACAGAGAATGGTCATTTAGAGACTAAAGGGGCCCATACACGTTCAAAAAAAGCGTCAAAATTTTGCATCAAAATTTTGATATCAAAATTTTGATGCAAAATTTGAGTGTGTGTAGCACGTTTTGATGTCAAAAAAAGATTTGAAGCAAAATTTTGATTGATCAAATCCGTTTGATATTTTTTGACGAGTCGTCAAATTTTTGATGCGTGTGTGGGCTCCTGTCAAAATTTTGATCAAACTTTTTAGTTCGCAGGTGACTGACGAGGAGATAGGATCGCCATGTCTGTGAAGAAGGAGGTCGAAAAGAGATTTTTGATTGAAGTTTTAGGAGAATTCTGTCAGCAGTATTTTAAAACGCTGACATTATCATAATCGAATTTACTTGCTAAGGATAATTATCCAAGGATTCTCTCTCTCTCTCTCTCTCTCTCTCTCTCTCTCTCTCTCTCTCTCTCTCAAAAAAAAAAAAAAAAAAAAAAAGGAACAGACATGTGGAAAATCATACAAGGATCCATTTCAACCAAGACAAAATCCACGCGGGATGGACTTACATTACAGCTAAACCTGCGTTTCTTTTTTATTATTTTTTTTTTTTACTCTATCTCCTGTTTTACACAAAAAATTAAACTATATAACTAACAAATACCTCAGGACAGCACAAAAATGAGAAATATCCAACAACCAGATATAACTGGAATCATGAACCTTCCCTTACCCAAGCACTTATTATCAACCATAATTATTATTCGTTATAACCTTCCATATTATTCGTTATAACCTTTACGTTTCCGACATTTTCCTCTGCGTCAGAGCGTGGAATGTGAAAAATTTCTCTTGCGAAAGGTGAGCCGAATTTCTACAAAATGGCCTCTTCAACTAATAGCTATCGTTTCAATGAAACAAGGAATATTTCCACTTCATCTTTTCCTCTTTTCATGATGCTCACAATGCCAACACTAGTGCTATGGCCACTGATGCATCCATGTCGAAGATTCTGAAGATACTGAATTTTGATGGGAAAAACGCCTAAACGTGTGTGGGCAATTATGCATCAAAATTTTGTATCAAAGTTACACGTCAAAATTTTGATGCAAAATTTTGACGCTTTTTTTGAACGTGTATGGCCACCTTAAGACCAACAAAAGCGTGAACATTTAACAGACAGACCACGGAGGAGCGTTGATCAATTGGGTTAAATGAACAAGCATACGAACAGTACCCTGGAGTGCACCACTAGAAATGGATAAAAGAGAAATAAAGTGGTTATCTGAAGACTTTACTGATCATAACCAGTATAAGATATCAATTAACTAAATTTTTTTCTAGAAAACAAATGAATGCTAACTGGAGAAACAAAGAGATAAAAACATTATTCAGTAAAGACAAACACACACACACACATATATATATATATATATATATATATATATATATATATACATATATATATATATATATATATATATATATATATATATATATATATATATATATATATATATATATTTTTTTTACGTTTTCCTGTGATTTAGTTTGAAATATTCTCTGTGAGACAGGTAGCAACAATTTAAGGTAATTTAGCCTTGTGATTCTGACTTCGTGGGTCCAGGAAAACATAAAAAAGAGGAAAACAAAGGGGAATTTCATATGAGCTTAAGGCTCTTGTTACTGAGGAAGATATTACGTAAAACACGGGCAAACTTGCAGGAGTGTATTTACATAAACAACGTTAGTACGGGAAAGAGAAATGCTAGTAGATTATTGATCCTGGAGGGGATTCCTACGGGATGAATGAAACTGGGGAATTCCAGACACAGTCCAAGAAGCTTCCACGATATAGGGTCCCTCTGAAATGAGAGATATGCACATTATACGCCAGTAATGAAAATAGACAAAAGAATAATGAATTCGAAGCTGCACTGAGGGTGCCAAGGGGCTTCGATGAATTAATGATAGCTTAGCACTGCTGACACTCGAGGAGCACGGACATTTGACAAGAGATTCAGTGATTGCTGGCTCACAATTCAAGTAAATATTACGAGACAAAAGCATGACTGAATGGAGGTCTTCCAGAGCACATTACCGTAAGACAGGTTGGTTCCAGCGTAGAAAGTGGTCCGTGGATGACTTGCGATTTCCGAGGGCGAGTTTCTTCACGTGTTAGGATGCGGGGGCTTCACATAAAAGGGCAATGCGTGGGAATTTCACGAAGGGCCGGGCAATGGCATGTGGGCATCACGCAGGTCAACGGTGGAGCGAACACGTGGCTCTCGGTCGAAGGACACGAGGAGAAAGTATACTTTGAAAAGGGCCACATGGTTTAGGAGCCAAGGGCATGGCCGAGATTCGGGGACTTCTTCACTCCCTATCTTCCAGCGCGCGTGTGAGAGAGAAGCCTCGTGGGTTTCTGCTTTTATCTCCTCCTATGGGCAGGGGGCATGTCCAACACATATGGGTAGTTGAGTCATATTCAGCTGATGCCCGCAGGGGAGTTTTGCCTGTAAGAAAACGACCAGACAGAAATTACTTTTGCCTCGAAGAAAGATCTGCTTAAAGGGAGTGGCCTTAATCCATTTTAAACCCTTGTATTCTGACCGTGCGAAGTCGATAGACAGATGGGTCTATCGATTGAGCAGCTTGCAGTAAATGAAAACAACAAAACAAACAACAACAAAAAAAAGGGGGAGGCAATTTGCTAGCGAGTTCTTGCTAATCATAATAATATATATATATATATATATATATATATATATATATATATATATATATATATATATATATATATATATATATATATATATATATATATATGATATATATATATATATATATATATATATATATATATATATATATATATATATATATATATATATATATATATATATATATATATATATATATATATTTATAAATATTCTGCTGCTTGCCCTCTCTGCATTATCTAGTAGGGAAAATCATTCTAACAAAGACAGAAAGGCGTCTGTCGAAGCTAAGAGACTGCGAGCGAAAGCGTTAGGCTGTCTTTTCAAAAAAGTAACATCTTAGTAGGGAATAAGTTAGTGAAGGTGGTCTTAAGCTTCCTTTTCCACTGTTCTATGCATTCGGCAATGTTTTGTCAAATTTTCAGACGGCCAGAGGCTACATACAAGCGTTACTGACGAGACACAGTGCCCTAACCTGACCCACGAAAAGGCAGAGAGGGATCGACTTTGAGACTATGAGCACGCATCCTGCTCAGGCGAACTTTGCGCTTTGTTCTCCTCCTGTGCGCAAGCAACTTACGTAACGGTAAGTCTGAAAATTGACAGTTTTTTTCGTCGATTTGCTAGTATTCTTCCACTGTACTTAACCCTTTTCCATTGTTCCCCCTTCAGCCACCATTTATGAGAGAACCTGGTAAAATCATAATTCTTTTATGAAGCCTAGTGTATGAATAATTAATACTGCCTAGTGAAATTGCATAAGTTATTCCCATGCAGTAAGTAGGACTAGGGAAAGTCAAGTGTAAGCAAATTTCAGGCAAGCTTGAATCCTGGCCGATTGTTTGGAAGAGAAATAGCCTTCCCAATACTAAACCCTCGTACGATATCCACTAGAGTACAAACCTTCGTTGCGATATGTTCTTCTTACGGGAGCAGGGAAAATTGACTGTGTCCGACGTTGACTAAAAGTTCATGTAATTTCCTCACTATCACTGCACATTCTTTCTTTGTCAGGACTAAGTGGGAAGTAAAGGGGTTCGATGTAACTCATTTATTACAAGGTAATCCATTATTCCATACATAGTTCCCGACTGGCGACCTAATCCAATTAAGTAATTGTCTGTCTTTTGAGGGTAACTTCAGCTTCAATTGACAGTTTACGTGTGCCTTTGGCAAAGCAGGGCTACATAAAATACTCATCCGTCAAAGCCCAGATGTAACAATATATGTATATATATATATATATATATATATATATATATATATATATATATATATATATATATATATATATATGTATATATACATATACACAATCTTATTAAGATAATAAAATAAAAAAGTAAAAGCAACAAGAACTGAAAATAAAAGGACTATTTCATGAATAAAAAAAATAACGAAATTGGCATTTAAAACCAACATTAGCAAATGCAAAGCAAACAGGACGTTGGCTTGTTGTGTGCCTATGGAGCTAAAAACCAACAATAGCTAAGTGTACGCTAGACAAATTGTTATTCAGCTCAGGTTTCATCATAATAAACAAGAGACTCGAAAATAAAGGTCCAGTGTGATTGAACTGAGAGACATTATTGCGAAATCGCGCTACACTGCTCTCTCATGACTGATAACGAAGTAACAAAATATGTAGGATTTTGTTTTCTTTTTGTTCATATAGAAAGCGTAGTGACATAGCAATGTAAGCCTACTACACATGATTATTTTGTTTTTATTACATAATATACCAGTACGAATTTCCATTCTTTTTGTTTAAATAGATAAAGCTTTAACAGTCTTCTGATTCGTCTCATTATCCTACATGCACTATACAATGATGCAGGGGTGTGGGAACGCTTACAGGAATTACGCTTACTCACATATGAATTAAATGATTCAAGAATAACGAATCACCTCAGGAGTAAACTAAGCAAATGTTTCCTCAACATTGTTGAATACGGAATTAAAAAAAAAAATAGACTATCAAATGTAACAAGTATATAGAGGAAATAAACATTCTGGTGTAAGATTATTCATTTTTTCTTATCAGATATGTCCAGACATACGGACATTATATACTGGGAATTCTATGCATTTATTTACAGAAAGTTCTTCGCTGGATGAGCAGGTTCCGTTCTCAGCTACCACTCTATTGGTCGCGAGTTCGAATCTCCGACCGGCCAGTGAAGAACAAGAGGAATTTGTTTCTGGTGATAGAAATTCATTTCTCCCTATAATGTGGTTCGGATTCCACAATAAGCTGTAGGTCCCGTTGCTAGATAACCAATTGGTTCTTAGCCACGTAAAAATAAGTCTAATCCTTCGGGCCAGCCCCAGGAGAGCTGTTAATCAGCTCAGTGGTCTGGTTAAACTAAGATATACTTAGACTTATTTACAGAAAATGTAATGACATAATAATACGGTAAATACTGTCGAAACTGCAAACTTCTCATATCGCTAATTGGCAACTGTAACCGGCGCCTGGGCGCTCCCGCTGAGAGGACCAATAGTTTCTTGCAGTGATCACCGTCTCTCGGCACTACAGTCAAACTGAGTCAAGTATGGATGCAACATAAGACATATTCTTCATTTTCTCTTCACATATCACACGAATCTAAAATCTGAAAGCACCAGAGTATTCAGGGTGAACTTATTGTATGATAATACAATAAATCGCACGAATGATGCCAAATCCCGATGATAAGTAAAAACAAGTATAAAGAATTAAATGCTTCTCTGTTCACTTTTGCTCATTGTAATTCCTGTGTTTTATCTTACTGATTTCAGGAAATCATGGTTTAGTTGTACAATTAATGCCGAATCCTATGGTATGACCAAAACTTTCCTATCTTATGCAAAACGTGAGATAAATGAAGAAATATAAACATATTGCTAGTTTTCTAAGCTACAGACGAAACTACGAGATACTGAGGGAGCCGCCTACCTCCCGGTATCAGCCAATCAGAGGCTGCCAAACAAACGTCTCGTAGGCACAGGGCTCACCCGAGAATCTACCTTAAGTGAACCAGCTATAGAGGGTTAATATGGCTTTTCCTTATAGTGGAGCAGCTTAATATGATTTTTGGCCAGCATCGTTCATTTGATGATACAAGCATGAAATTTGGTATGAATATACTCTGTACGTCACTTTTTGAGAAAAAAAGTACTAGCCATCAAAAATTCCAATATGGCCACCAGCACATCACAAACAGCCATAAAATATAAAAATGCCGATCTCTGTACATTTATTTCCAACCTTATGCTACTAATAAAGGGAAGACAAAGAGGATATGCATCTTCTGTCTATATAGTGTCCCAAAGGTTGCAAACTACAGAGCCGATCTTGCAGTCAAGACAACACTATTGTTCCTGAGGCCGGAGGGATTCTGCAGACAGCAATGGGGCTAATGGAAGGTTTTGGCACCAAAAAGCCAGTTGCTTTGAGCAGATGAAGCTCAATATCAGAGTAAAGACTATTCATATATGAGAAGGAGAACTCTAAAATTAAACTATGGAGGTAGAGCCAAGAGAGTGTCTGTCGCTCACTACCAGGGTACATTGGTGATGGACAGCTGCTGTGAAACTCAGCATGGGGTTCAATATCAGCTAAACTGCAAGTTTAGTATCCCAAATGCTATCTAATCAGCCCCAAAGAAATTAGATAGCCGTACTCGAACTAACAGGGTGCGCCAGCGTGGGAGAGAGCTGAGGATGACTCGGGCTTTAATGTTATCTGGATGGTGTACAAATCGCACGAGATTTAGATGATACTGGATGAACAATCGGGTTAGGTGTAGGGGAAGGGTCGAACCTACCTGTATCCCATACATGAAAGTGAGCAAAGGTGGTAAAAGGATAAACCCTCACCCAGCTCTACTTAAGTTCAAACCAAAAATGCAAACTTAATGTTTCATCACTTTTGTCCTCTTGACAAAGATAAGAAACACTAATTTCACGTCTTAGCTTACTTCAGAGGAAACAGGACTCGGCTGGATATGTTAATCTTGCAAAAAATGTACCATTGTTTCATGCTCTTGTTGCTACGCCAGTATCATTTGCTCAAGCATGGTTAGATAATGGAGAAGGCATAGAAACTACTATGATACGTAATAAAGCAAAATATCAAAACAGCTGCAGACTTTTGTTTAATAATACCAAAATGAAAACAGCACGGAAAGGAACAGTGACTCCCAGTGCATCAGGCACAGAAGAAAACCGTGGATAGAGATCAAGAACCTCAGACCCTCCAAAAGTAGAATGCTTTTTGTGTGAAGAAGAGGATGAAATGTCAAATTTAAGACAAGCAAAGACAATGCAACTGAATCAATGTGCCAGGATCCTAAACCAAGGAAAGCTTCTTACAAAGTTTAGTGCTGGTGATGTTGTTGCTCAAGAACTGAAGTATCACCCACAATGCTTGGCAGATCTATACAACTCAGAGAGAGCACACCTTAATGCGATAAAGCAAGAGGAGAATCGCCATGATCAACGGAAAGAGTTATTTCCTGTGGCTTTTTCTGAACTTGTTATCTACATCATTGACAGCAAGGTTACTAATACAGAAACATCACCTGTAACATTCAGACTTGCTGATCTAGCTTCCCTATACAAGTGCCAGCCACAACAACTAGGTGTAGACTCCCCAGACGTCAATACCACCAGATTAAAAGAGTAGCTACTCTGTAGGATCCCTGAGCTTGAGACCCATAGGAAAGGGCGTGATGTTCTTCTAGTATTCAGAAAAGACATTGGCACAATTCTGTCTGAAGCTAGCAAGTACAGTGAAGCTATTCATCTGGCTAAAGCTGAAGACATCATTCGAAGAGAAATTCTTGCTCATAAGACAAAATTCAGTCAAGATTTACAAGAAGGACTTGGAAACGAAGTTTGTTTGCAGCATTGAGCATGGTGTTGACAAAAGGTCCCATCTGGACCATGGTGTTGTAATGTCAGATGTTGCTATTGCACAACCTTTACAATACAACTGCTACTCTAAGTATACTGAAGGATCAAAAATCCACAGCAGGCATACAATATACCGCGGAACACCTTTTCCCATATATGTCAGGATGAAAGTGTTTGCCAAAACAAGAAAAAGAGAATTAATTGACAAGCTTCATGAGAATGGAATTAGCATATCATACGACAGAGTGTTGGAAATATCAGGACAGTTAGGTGAGGGTGCAGTAAAGCAATATGTAGAAGATGATGTTGTGTGTCCACCTATTTTGAGAAAGGGACTTTTCACAACTTCTGCTCTAGACAACATAGACCACAATCCAACAGCCGCAACAGCCAGTACATCCTTCCATGGTACAAGTATTTTACTGTTCCAGCATCCAAGTCCAGAGGAAGAAGGGCAAGTACGCACACTGCCCAACGTTATAGACAGTCGAACAAAAAAGGTTCCTGGTGTTCCTGTGTCATTCACGAACATTCCACCGGCCTTCTTCCACAAAAGGAACCCAGAGCTGAGCACCATTGATGATGTATCATTGCCAGAATCCAGTCTTCTCCAAAAGGGACTCAAGCTTGAATATGAATGGTTGAAAAAGGTCCATGATACGACAGATGTAGATGATTCACCCAATATAACATGGTCAGCGCACCATGCAAGCAAACAAAGGACAAATGATTTTGTGACCAGCATCAATTCTTTGCTGTCACTTCTGTGAGATCAAGCTAATAGTGTTGCCACCATCAAGCATGCTATGGAATAAATCAAGGAAGCTGTAACATTCCTGAACTCAGGACAAACTAGTTATCACAGCTGACCAGCGTTTTTACGCATTGGCAAAGCAAATACAATGGCACTGGCCTGACAAATATAGGGAGGATAAGTTTGTAATCATGTCTGGTGTTCTTCATATTGAGATGACAGCCTTGAAATCTATTGGATCGATGCTAGAGGGCAGTGGATGAACTAGGGCACATGTTGAAGCTGACATGGCATCTTCAGGCTCTGCAGATTCATTTCTATCTGCTCCCAAAGTCACCAAGACTCGCCAAGCCCATCAGATTACAGCATGCAGTTTATTTAAGCTCTTGATGAAAGCCTATACTGCATATTCTGCTAAGCAGAAAGCCAGTGAAGAGGAATCTGTAACTTTAGAAAAATGATGTGATGCATGCAAGAAAGAATGTCCACATTTTCAATTTTGGCTTCTGATTTTGAACATGGAGTTGACTATTTTCACAATGACACGTTCATTTAGAGAGGGGAAACTTTGCACTGTATCGTGAATCTCTGTCGGAACTAATACTGTACTTCTTTGCCAACAACGATGTCAACTACGCATGGTGGCTTCCAGTTCATCTTCTAGATATGGTGAGCCTGGAGAGACAACATCCAGAGGTTGCAAAGCAGTTCCAAAATGGAAATCTTGTTGTTCACAAACCTGGAAGGCATTTCTCATCAATGGCTACTGACCAGGCCCAAGAGCAGAACAATGTTATCGTCAAAGGAGATAGGGGAGCTATATGGCTTATAGAAGACCCATCAACTCTTAGTAGATGGATGGTGGCTGGACCAGAAATAAGCCAGTTTGTAACTAATTATGAAACAGCATCGGAAAGTAAAGATATAGGGAGAAATACTTGTCACCATGAACAGTCACAAGCAGCTCAAAAGGTATTCCTTGAGAAGGTGCACCAGCTCACCACAGTCATAGAAGAAATGGGCAACCCATTCGCTGAGGAGACAAGAGATCTTCTGACCCTTGGCACGGAAGACATAGCAGAACCCTCTGCAGCTGAACTTATTGCAACCCATTCTGAGAAGGGAAAGGAACAGCTCAGAACTTTTATGGATACAATGCAGACTGATAGTCATTATTTCTACCAGCCAATCAAGACGAACAAGACTGATTTTTTTCAGTGCAGGGCCAAGACAAAGCAACCAACAATGATAGAAGGAGAATAGACGCTAATATACTCATAATCATAATTCTCAAGTTTGGACACAGTTAATAATGAGTTAGTATATTTGTCACATATATATATATATATATATATATATATATATATATATATATATATATATATATATATATATATATATATATATATATTAATCATATCTATGAACAAATGGTTATAACACTCATAGATATCAAGTCATATGGACAAATATGTTGAAATACCAAGAAAGTTAGATTATTTTGCATATTAGGCTTACCTGGCGGCAATCTTGGAAATGGTCAACAAATTGGATTCCTGAATGGCAAAGACTGTTCTCCCAAGTAAAGTCTGCAATTTTATGGCAAAGAACCCCCTAATTTATCCCAATAATGATTGAACTTTAGTTATTTATACAAAAATACATTGGCATTTTTTCATGATAATCAATCGTCTTATGGCGACCATCTTGGAAAATGGCCACCTAAGGCAGGGGTTCTCAACCGGGGGTACGCATACCCCGCGTGAGAGGAATTTTGGGGGTACGTGATAGTCTTCTCAAAATACTTCGGTTTTGAATAACTGCAAACCTGTTTGGGCCTACATGTGCTTTGTCAATAACTCAACTGTAAAAGATTCTTTCGATAGTTGTCATTGACCAGATTTTGGTCAACAATGGCAGGTTCTTATTCTGCTTTAGCAAAAAAATGTGTACGAAACCTCCTGATGTTTCCTTCTACATACTGCTGTGAGCAGGGATTCTCAGCACTGTGCTTGATTAAAAAAAAGTTACGTTCACCTCTTGCAATCAAAGACGACATAAGAGTGGCTCTTTCAAAGACTGTGCCGAGGATTGACTCGTTGGTAGCAAAGAAACAGGCCCAACCATCTCACTGGATTAGTCTATACTTTTATCTTAATGCAGTCACACACGCTAACTTCCCTATGAGTAAGTAACTAGTTACTAATAACTAGTTGCGAGGCTTAACAACCAGCATTAGTTTGCAGTCAGTGGAACACAATGCCTTCTTAATACTATTTAGTTGTTTTTTCATGCTAGTGACGCTAGTCACGCACACAATTTCCCCATGAGTAACTAGTTACTGTATATAGCACCACTACCTCAAAGTCACAGTTATTGGAAAAATGTGTCTGATTTAGTTCTGTTTTATTATTATTATATGCTATTCATGCACACAGTGACTTACCTATCACTGTTACTAGTTACAAGTTGCAACTAGCTGCAAGCAGCACTAGTTCACTACCACAATGATCGAAAACTGTCTGATATAGTTCTTTTTTAGTAAATGTATTGTATGCTAGCAGTGAGTCACATAATGTTTCCCTGTGAAGTACTAGTTTCTATCAACACCACCTCATAGTGACATACTCTCATTAATTGAAAATTTTGTCTGCTCCACATATATAACACAATTTAAACTTAACAAACTAAGTAAAAAACCATGCATTTCTTTTTTACTCTTCCTGATGCTGCATTGTGGGTAAGGGGTACGTGACCAATACTGAAAGACTTCAAGGGGTACATATGATTAAAAAGGTTGAGAACCCCTGACCTAAAGGAATTTAAGGTGGCTAGCACTTATTTCTTAAAGTCTATTCCCCATTGAGTATTTCTGCCAAATTTCATGCTTGTATCATCAAATGAATGGTAGTATGGCTTACCTGCTCCACTATTAGCAACATTCACTTCAGGGTGTGACATTCCTGCCTACACGAGTTGGGGTAGAATAGACTCTTTAGCCTTGGCAGGTAACTCTTCTAGGAGAAAGACACTCCGAAATCAAACCAGCAGGTGGAAGGGACCCTTTAGCTTTGGCAGACAATCCTTCTAAGAGAAGGTTACTCTGAACACAAACCTTGTTCCCCAACCTTGTACTGTGCCATAGCCATTGTACCCTGGTCTTCCATGGTCTTGGGTTTGAGTTTCCTTGCTTGAGGGCACAATCAGGCATTTGTCCTCTTTTTTGCTCATTTTCCTGTTTTTTTTTTTCAAAAAGTGTTTAGGACAGGCTGATGAGAAAGCAAAACTTGCTTGGTGGATTATCAGGAAAGTACCTTCTTCTTTGCCTGTTCTTTTCCTTCTAGGCTTTTCATAATTTCTAAATCCATCATGAATGCCCTCCCCCCGTTGTTGTGGCAAACCTAGCGGGTTTCTTATTTGTTGTACAAGGTGTGCCAGCTCCACTTTGTCAACCAGTTGCTTCAGGCGCCTTTTTCAATGACATGTGGTCAGGTTTATTTATACTCTAAATGAAATTTTTGTAAATAACGTAGGTACTGTCGTTGTTGATTTTAATACAAATGTTTACTGTTCTGTTAATCTTTACTATGTTGCTGTTGTTATTAGTCTAATTACTAGTTTTGCTACTAATTTTATATTGTTAATTTTAATTACTTTCAGGAGACATTGAGCTGAACCCTGGGCCTGCTACTCATTATTCTAAAAAAAAATTGCAGATTACTTTATTCAAATATTCGAGGCTTAAGGTCAAATTTTCTTGATCTCAGGAGTTGTTCCCGTACATATGATTTGGTGTATTTATCTAAGATACTTGTAAGTAGTAACAAGTCAAAGGTTGAGTTTTTAATCCCAGGGTTTGGTGGCCCTGACTTTATTTATCTACATAACATCCCGCATGTGCAAGGCATGGCTGTATACACTAAGTCCAGACGACCTATTTAAAGTCAGAAAAATTTGGAAAGTAGTTGCCATAAAGTTCTTTGTTTTAAGACTTTCAGTAAGTTCTACACTGTTTGTGTACTTGCTGTTTACCGCAATCCAAATGTCGACGATTCTATGTATGACAGACTCTTGGAGAGGATTAGTATGGCTCAGTCACAGGACTCAAAAGCTTCATTTGTTATTTGTGGAGACTGCAATGCAAAGCTCAGCAAGAGGCTTAATTCAAATTCCACAGATCAGCATGGCCAGTCTGCTCTTGAGTTCCGTCTATCCTCCGATTTTATCCTGCTAATTGAGGAACCCACACATATTTCTGGTAATAGATCAGACCTCATATTAACAGATGTTCCAGCTATTGTCAACTCCAATGTCTGCAAGTATATAGGCACTTTCAGTCACTATGCCATTAAGATGGAAACATCTGTCAATCAGTATATTCCTCATGCCACTATTTGAAAAACGGTCTGGCTGAAATCTAGAGCCAATTAGGATCACATTACTGAAGCCTGCCAGGCACTTAATATATCAGATGCTATATCAGATCCAGATCCCAATTAGTTCAATGAAAATGTTGATAGTTATTTCAGTATGTCCTTATAAAGGTCATCAAATTCAGGGCAGATGGCCAGCCATGGTTTGGTGATGCATGTAGATGAGCTTACCATGACAAACAAACCAAACTCAACACATTGTGGCAAAATGGTTCACATGAAAACTACGCCACTTTTGTTTAGTCTCACTGTACTGAAAACAGAATTTACCATACAGCTGAGAGAAACCACAATAAAGAAGAAACTTGAAAGAATTACTCAGCCTCATCTGTTGTGGACCAAATTGGCATCATCTACCTTTGAGTCAAGCTTGTCTTCCATTCCACCACTACTAACAGATGATGGCAGATTGATTACTGGCCCTAAGAAAAACAGCTGGACTGCTTCATCGAGCTTTTGAAACTAAGACATCAGCCGAGGATGTCCCTCTCCCTGATGCTTGTCATACCGAACCTATTCTTACAAAATTCTTTATATTATTGATAGCTGAGGTGGAGATCCTGACAGTTTCTTCCCTTTTGTTTTTTAAAAAGGTTTCTAGTGTGTTGTCTTCCAAGAATAGTAGATTCTATAGATTTTTATGTTGATCCAGCATCTTAGTAATACAGTGTCTGTTCCAAAGAATGGTATACCCACACACTTCAGTAACTACAGGCCAATTTCTGTTCTCCTTGTGCTCTCTAAAGTTGCAGAAAATCTTATTTTTAAGCCACTTTACAGTATAAGGATGTGAAATCTAAAGTACTGTTAGCTGATAGTCAATATATATATAGGAAGTAGTTAGGTACCTGTGATGCTCTTTTATATTTGACATGCCATTTGCAAGAGAACCTTGAAAAGGGTTTTAAATGTAGAGTAATTCAAACAGATTTTAGCGCTGCTTTCAATTTAGAAAATCACAAGTTTACTTCAAAATTTCCTTTAAGGTGGGCAGCAGCAAGTTGCTGCTGGTGGGATATTTAGCGAACCAAGACCTACTGCGTCTGGAGTTCCACAGGATAGTGTTCTTGGTACACTGTTATTTTTAGTGTATACAAATGATATGATTCTTGTCTTGGAAAACAAAATTGTTCTGTATGCCGATGATGCAACACTTGTGGGTGTAGTAAAATCTCAATTTACGAAATAAAGCTGCCCTTAGTCTTAGTCGTGACATGGAACGGATTAGTGAGTGGTGTAGTCTGTTGGGTATGAGGCTGAAATCCAGTAAAACGAAAACCCTATTGATTTGTAGACCTCGTACAGATTTTCCATCAAATCCTCCCCTTCAGGTGGCTGGGACTCTGCTGAATGAGTCTGAAGCTGTAACTATACATGGTGTCACTTTTGACTCATCTTACTTTTGAGAAACATCTAATGAAAGTGTCAAAAAATACAGCACAGAAGTTAGGCATTATACGTAGGGCCTCACATATTTATGTGATAAAATCAACGCAACCTATTTAGGTCATTTGTCTTTCCTTTACTAGTATACTATTCTCAGGTGTGGATGTCTTCTTCTGCCAGAGATTCACCTGTTTTAGGCAGTGGTTTGTGGTGGTAGATTTCTGTTTCCTAATATTAGCAGTTATGACTTGAACCACCGACGACTGGTCTGGTATTTGTCAATTTTTCATAAGTTGTACTTTAACAGAGATCTTTCACATTCCTGCCGAGAGCAACTAGATTTGCTGAAGAGCAGTTCCAATATGCAGTAAATTGACCTCGCTGTCGAACTTCTCAGTTCCAGAGGTCCTTTATTCCTTACACTGTTGGATTGTGGAACATTTTTCCTGAGGATGGTGTGCAATTGGAACTCAAAAGTTAAGCAAAGATGCAATGCATTACTACCCTAAAACAATTCTCCTTGTATTTTATTCATTTGCTTAAATTTTTATATATTTATTTATTAATCTGTTAATTTATTATTCTTGTCTAATAACTGGTCTCTTCTTTCTGTATTTCCTATTACCTCCTGTTACTTCTTTCAAATGAACACCATATTCTTTGGCCCCTGTAGGCTTTTTCCATAGGAATAGGGTACATCTTCTGAATAATAATAATAATAATAATAATAATAATAATAATAATAATAATAATCTACTGATTTGGAGGACAACCAAGAGCTTTCAGGGAAAACTAAGTAAGAGCTAAGTGCTGTACTCAGTCCATTAGCAGCTGGTTGTTGCTAGGTAGGGCATTTCTGGCAACCATGTTGCCTACCAGGTTGTTCCAAGGGTCACCAACGTAAAGTTAAGCCATACACTGGATGACCAGAGTACAGCGATTTATGGTGCAAGTGTGGTAATCATACCACGTGCTTCAGGCGATGCTACTGATGCACAAGCACGTGGTTGAGAAGGTGCTCTGTGATTACCTGTCAATCTTATCAGCTAAAACTGGTGTAGCAGTGAAGTGTGGGCCACACAGGGTAAATGACATCACACCCATCCTTCAAAGTGGCTTCAGTTTGGTCTGGATTATGTGTACCAGTGTTTATATTTGAAGCTCTGATGGTAGAGTATGTCAGTTTCTAACATTTCTAAACATTTTTTAAATTTCTAAACATTTTGAAAACCTATACTAAGATTTTTCTTGCTAAGATGCAAGATTTTGAAGCTAGTAACGATTCCGTGACCTCTACTTTATAAAGAACCATTTACTTGCTGCAATATGTGTTTATGCTTTACTGGAGGCTAGACACTAGTTCAGCCTAACATCAGTTAATAAATGTACTTTATGGCAGCACAAACTGTCTTCTTTAGCAGTGAATCTTATCAGTTTCTATCATATTACAGAAAAACAAATGGTCCTGAGTTTTAAGGTGAACTCTAAGAATGTCTGAAAGTTACTTATGACACTCACAATTTCTAGCTATTGTCTATGAGAGTGAAACCTGTTGAGCGATGTTTAAGAAAGTAATGGCGCATTCCAGTACCTTTCTTGACAAATATACTCAACAATGAACGAAATAAAGAAGGAAAAAGTTGTGTAGAACTGGCCATGTTATGAATTAAATGCCAACTGAATGAATCTGATAGACTGCGTTGCTCCAAACATCAGCAAATGCCAATTCTGTACAGAGAGATGTGTGGTATTTATACCAAACATCTTTTTGAGGGTAAATGGACCAGCCATACCATTCTCACTTAAATTTTATATTCCTTTCTAAACAACTGCTGAGGGCTCTTTCTCAACCAGCTAACAAATTCTTATTTGTTGCCCTTTAGCCAATTAGTGATGAACGCAGAATCAAGCGGGGGAAATATAAAAAGCTTAGAAGTACCAGTCTTCTCAGTAATCTTCTCAGTAACCTTATTATTCCCGTGGCATAAATTAGAAGTGTACTTCAAGGCGAACTTTGCAAGAGGAATGAATAATAATATCATCATAATATAATCTGCAGGGGACCAGACGTTTGATATGATTCTATGAAATTTAAGCTGTCATGCCAAGCACTGGAGCACTGTCGGCCATTTAGCGCCTAAGACTGAATAGAGGGAGTTGGAATGGTTAGACAGCAAGATAAAGAACTCTACGAAATAAAGGAGATGAAGTATAAGGATCAACATGTGGAACAATGGTAAAAACCTCAAAGTTGCACTGAGAAGTAATAGAGAGGTTGGACACCAAGACTGAAGAAATAAAGCGGGAATGGGGGTAAAGTAAAAGGCTACATATGGGGTGCAGCTAAGGGCCGAAGCGACGCTGATAACAACCTTTAGTAATGCCTACAGTACACCATGCGGGGTACACCGACGGCACTACTCCCCTAAGGACAGGTAGCCAGATAGACTTGTCCGTAAGTGAGGGACCTGAATTGAAGCGAAATAACTAGACATCAATAAGGCGAAGGGGAAAAAATTAAAAGAATGGCAGACCGCCTGGTAGATGGGGCCGGAATAAATCTACAAAATTTTTTTTAGCGAAGTGTACATTGCGTATTCATGGCACATTGCAGAAGTGCGCACAATAAGAGGACTTATCGTAAAGGAATGTACTAGTGCTTGCATCACATAAGTGTACATGTATACATATATAAATTTTTCTCTCTCTTTCTATATATGAAAAATATATATATATATATATATATATATATATATATATATATATATATATATATACTGTATATGTATATATATATATATATATATATATATATATATATATATATATATATATATATATATATATATATATATATATATATACATATACATATATACTGTATATCATATATATCAAGACAAACACAACATTTCAAAATAACCTTGAATCTTTATTTTTTTGTTCCCTGATCATAAATATTTTATATAAAAAAACGCGAAGAGCTTCAGATGCAGTTAAGATATAAGTCGTGAAATAGAAACAAGGAATTTATTGTTCTCGCTGCTGCGCTACACGGAAATTCTCCTTTGTGGGAACGCCAGGTGTTTTCATTTTACTTTCCATCAGTAGCTGGTTATTGCAATGCACTAGTATTCTCTTATTCAAGTACAATACATTACTAATATTCCACGAGTATAACAGTTTCATATACTGTTGACTGAAGTTTTCGAGTTATTTCCTGTCGTAATGTAAAGGAACTAGCAATTCTGTTACAGCAGTCCTCCCGGGAAGTCATTTGCTACGGAATGAAAACTTCGATTGCGTTAGCTGGCAGCCCTGTGGGACACCGGGACCCTCAAGGCCTTAAATTCAGGCAAGTTTCATACTGGTTACCAGTAGCCTGGTGTCCGAGCTCTCGTGTGCGTGTTCCACAAGTCTCCTGGCCTGTGCATTCTAGTCTGGAATTCAACAGCACACATTTTACTTCGACAAAGACACACATTACCGCGACGGAGCAGAATGGTATTTTACATGCCGGGGTTAGAAAAGTAATGTGAGATTATTAGGCAACGACATTGCGTTTATGTCCCAGAAGATACAATCCGATTCGTTATCGTACAGCATCGTGAAATAATGATACCAGAAAATAAAAGGATTGGTTAGGAAACACTAAAAGCATCATCGAAACAAATCCGTCCAGCACGTCTGTTAAGGTTAACTTCAGTACAGCACCAGGGGAACGTCATCGACCGAGTTGTCAAGCCCATACCTTCCAAAGGGCACTGCCTTGTCAAGCCTACTTTCTATTATTTCATCGCAGGAAGAGCTACAGCCAAGATGAGTACACCCGTCTTTGAAAAGGTAAAATGTCTATGTTGTCTCTAAGGTAAAGAATTGCAAGATTTTTTTTTACTGTGGACGAAAAATGAAGATAGTTAACTTGGAGTTGTTTTTATACATATTTATCAGTCATTTTTATGTACTACAATGGCAAAAAACAATAGTGGAGTAATAATTACAGCAACAATAAAACCGACAAAAAAAGTTGCTAAAAAATAGGTGATAAGATCAGCAAGTCGTGCAAAAAATACAAGTCATGGTACCATTTTTCTTGTACACACGCGAAGCTTAGTGATAAAGGAATTGCATCTGTTTCACTAATGGTTATCAAAACATAATCTTTGCTTCTGCAATTCAAAAGTTTAATAAACACAGTCAACTTGAAAGGACCATACAATTTTGTTACTGCACCGACCTGCTTTGGTTCAACTTACAGAGAGAGAGAGAGAGAGAGAGAGAGAGAGAGAGAGAGAGAGAGAGAGAGAGAGATATCAGTAGTGAAACCCGCTAAATTAAGGCTGGCCAAGCAAACACCTAGGAGGTCAAACAAGTGTATAAATTCTCAAATAATTAGGCCACAGATGCCAATTAACACCGATTTCAATTTATGCTGGGAATAAATTACGACTTAAAGTGAATTCACACATGCATACATAAAACAGCTTCCGCAGAGTAAGAAAGCAGTTGCTTGCGTAGGGGTTCTTCACTGATCATACAGTTAAAGGCTGAGCATGGCGGTAAGGGCGAAGACTACCTGTTTATCAGAAAGTCTATTACACCATTTTTCTTGATCCAAGCAGACTCTTCTACATATTGTTCGCAGGGAAAGTGAGCAGAGATTATACAATCGCTAAACTGGTTAGCTTTACCAACGGTCTAGATTTTCTACGTAGTGGTTTTACCTTGTTGTTGCAAGCGTCGCTACGACAGCAGTCTTGATCAGTACGAGAGGAACCACAAGACCGGGCCCCTGGTGTCGCTCCTGGCGAAGACGCCAAGGGAGCGGGGCTACGCCCGCCGGATTCACGCCTGAACGCCCTTAAAACGGAATCCGGGCTTGGGTTACCAACGATAGGAGTTAGCGTTTCTCTGGTTGTTAAGGGTGAGGTTGCTGGCTCCACGACATTTTACATAGCCCCGCCAGGGTCTGGTACAGATTTGCAGCTGGGTGAACTAATGAGCAAAAAACCCGGAGTAATCCACTAACTTACCAAACGGGAGCTGAGCGCTGCACACACACAATATATATATATATATATATATATATATATATATATATATATATATATATATATATATACATATATATATATGTATGTATGTACTGTATATGTGTGTATATATATATTATATATATATATATATATGTATGTATGTATGTACGTATGTATGTATTAAACCTTTCCCCTTGCAGTAAAGGCTTTCGAACTGTTACCTTCCTATCCTAAGCATAGGATTTATGGAAGGGAAGAAATCGCTAGCCTCATTTGGGAAGTAAAATTAAAAGCGGATCACAGCTTCTTTTGTTTGTCCTGAAACAGAATGGGACCCAGTACCCATGGCCCTGGACTTTGCCCACACTACCTATAAGCCAACGGAATATCAGTGCCCAATGCTACGACTTTTTTTTTTTTTTTTTTTTAATGAAACACCTTAAAAAACTTAAATGCAACCACGTCAGCCACCTGCGTCGATAGTAGTTTCATGAAATTATGGATCATTGTTCTTTAATGTTGTTATCCTTCATAATCACAGGTATTGCAATTCTGATATTGGCAGAAATCAATCATCCCTCTTAATTACGCGTATCGAATTTGAATCGGCATAGCTGCGCTGTGGAAGACTCGGCTGCTGTAACATTATGGTTCATATACTTTTTGAATACAGACTAGACTGTGAGTATGTAACAATTCTCAATATGTCATTCGGTCATAAACTGTTTAATTTTAGACAACATGAGAGCTTCTAGGTTATACTCTTAGGCTATAGGGCTTAAAATGAATCAGGACAAATAGAAAGTAGGTTTCGATTCGAGAAGACTGAACCCCTGCTGGCTTCTCCTATGTCTTGCTTAGGTTTCTGAACAAGGAGGCGCCAGAGAATAGACGATTCTAGTCTGATCATTTTTGTGCTCCTGGTTACCAAAGCAGCGCCTGTCAAATACTTCCACATAACCAGCACCAACTGACAAAAGGCTGTCAAGAAGACCATAGCGTACGTTTGTTCTCGGAAAACAGCGATTGGGTATAACTTTCAAATATGGGAATTGTCACTTTGCTGGGCCTACACCTATAATTCTGTTACAGTCTAAGCTGTGCAATTCGTTTCTTTTATTACCTCAGGTTCTTATATCGTTTAGCTGAAGGGAAGTCCGTTGAAAAATTTTTTCAGGTTCTTACGTAATCCGGTAGCTCAAAAAATCCGTAGAGGAGACTTCTAAAATTAATTTTATCTACATTTCATGAATTACTGCAATTTTCCTTCAGCAGTATTTTAGCTGTCAAAATATTGTTATGAATTACTGTTATCACCAGAAGCATTACATCTGCAAATACTGTAACTCATTTTTTCATGCCTATTTGCAAGTCTGTGCGTGTGACGATTAGCAGCGAAAAAATCCTGTAAATTTTGGTGCTGATCTGCTCTGTCTGTGTCTTGAAAGATTTTAGTTTAAAAAAACTGCCTGATTTTCATAATCTTTGGAATGCTGGTCGCAGGACAGTCGAAGATCAGTCCAAAATATTATGGTGATCCTTGTAAAATTGCCATTTTTTACTATCAGTGATATTACTACCAATATTATTACTAGGGGCAAACTACAAAACCTCTGAAGCAATATCAAGGAGAAAACAGGAAGTAAAGTTTGAGAGAACAGAGAGATGGGAATATCGCTGCTGGTGATAAGAGAGTCACGATTGAGATGGTATGGGCATGTGTTCAGGATGGATGACGAGGAGGGAGTGAAGAGGGATTGGGAAGAAGAACCTGTTAGAGGAAGAAGATCGAGAGGGAGACACAGAATTTGATGGCGAGATAAAGTGAAGGAGGATATGGAGAGAAGAGGTTTGGTGGAGAATGATGCCTTTGATAGAAGGCAGTGAAGAAGGCGCATCAGGCAACCGACCCATTAACGTAGGGATAACGGTGAGAAAGAAGATTGTATGAAAGCAGCGTTATCATAATGGTTATTTTAAAATTCCCCTCACCGACAAACGAAACCTTAAATGCATATGTTTAATGAATATTTTATGCTAAAAATTACTTTTTCTTCATTTCCCAAAATATTTGCATAAACTCGTGTGATACCCTGTGTGTGCGTGTGCATACACACACACACACACACATATATATATATATATATATATATATATATATATATATATATATATATATGATAGAAATATCAACACACAATTACGTGTGGAACAGAAATAAATTTCTGGGGCAGTTGTACTCAGGTTCCAATTTCGTTTATGACTTGAAAGACCTGGGTTGATCCTGATGTGAGCCAGAAATTTATAATATATATATATATATATATATATATATATATATATATATATATATATATATATATATATATATATACTCATATATATATACATATATATATATATATATATATGTATATATATATATATATATATATATATATATATATATATATATATATATATATATATATATATATATATATATATATATATATGTCTAGAAAATAAATTGGGTGCTTGTGCAGATTACGCTACTCTACTTGAATCAAACCCAACTTTTGATTGTAGACTTGTGGTTGTTGATTTTATTAATAAAGATTTAGCAAAAATTACTGCATCTAATCACACACATACACACCTGCACCCTGATACTTTCACTAACAACGTTTCTTCAAACACTTGCAGTTCACTGAAAATTCTAAGTTTTCATTCTTGACTGCAGATTTCCTTATAGGAAGCACATCCGGTCTACCAACCAACCGCCCCCTATTTTTAGCTCCTCAAAAAATGGTATGTCTGAGAACCTTTCAAGATTTTCGAGACCTGTCTATCCGGTGGAAATGATTTTGAGTTTTTATTGTGGTCTTCCGCAGCTGACCATCATCTCAAGTTGTTTGTAAAACTTGAGTTCCGTTACATTTCTTAATGCAAATCTTTGCATCAAACTTTGGCACCGCCGTTCGATCATTTCATTTTGTATGCTCTACGGAAGCAAGCATAGTTCTGATCATCCTGTGCATTCACATCTTCCCAGACAATACCATCCAACACGTAGTACTAGATATGATCTTCCTAGTCACATCGTCAATTATTGAAACTTGAGAAGTTCAATCTAGTTGCAAATGCCTTTTGTGAAGCAGGCTTCCATAAGTCTAATTTCGTAGTTTTCTTTTATCTCCGTTGTTACTTCTCTTTTCTAGTTTATTCTTTATCCCGTTATTTCTTTTACCCTTCTGGGCTGGTTTATCTTGAGTTTGTAGCTCTCCTTTTCCAACTTGGCTAATAATATTAATGGAAGCAACGACGGAAATTGATCGTTGCTCGTATTAAAGCAGTTTTGTTGTTATAAGCAAGAGAGAATACGACGTGAAGGATGAAATGACATGGATGGTTTGTTATGGTAGATGAGCTTCGACCCTAAAAATAATAGCAATACCCGCTTTCTTGTTCCCGTATTCTAATCCGACATGTATTAGAGAGAGAGAGAGAGAGAGAGAGAGAGAGAGAGAGAGAGAGAGAGAGAGAGAGAGAGAGAGAGAGAGAAATCTACTGTAGAAATTCCACTGTGAAAAATCTGTTCCTACTCCCAAGTCGTTATCCTTGGCAATTATAATTTCCCCGCATGATTATCTTCAGTCCAGTCTTTCTACCCAACGACTCTTTATCATTGCACTCGATACAGAATGTATGCCTGACACATCTCTGGAGGGATTGTCAGTTTCATTAATGAAAACCTAAAGCAACAAATGGGCAAACGAGTCTCTATTGCTCTTTTCTATGACACTTCACTTTTCCCATTTCCTTGACAACATTCTTCCTTCCTCATCAATTCTCTCCAAAGTCCCTGCCTGGTGTATTCAGATAATAACATTGTCATTTGAAGCCATCTTAAACAATGGCATGACCAGGCACGACCACACCCAAAATACCTACAGCCACTGAACATACTACATAATTCGCCTGCACACAGAACGTTCTTACTGACTTAGTATTCATGTATCGGCCTACAATTTCGAAGAAATTAAGGTGTTGATGTCCAATCTAGCCGTTATAGCAGATGTCTGTCATCTTTATTCGCTGCTAACTCTCAGGGTCTGTACTCCGAATACCATAAAGTCTACAGCGATTTTGCTTTACTACAGTTTTAATTTTTAAGGAAAAAAAAAATTTATATACTTATCCTGTGTTTATGAAGGCTCCGACAGCGATATTATATGGTATCTTATGTATTTTAATTTCTTCTTTTCATAATTTTTTTAAGCCTTCTACACAATTTTCTTAAGCGCCTTCGCTCCTCATGAAAATTTTTTATCTTATAACTTTCACATAACGTGTGAAAGGCTTGGTATTTTTAGTTGATAATAAGTCCACCGTCCCGTGGGATCGAACCAGCGACGGACGAGGAGACGATATCCACCCACCTCTGCCATGTTGACCGTGTAGTGCGTTTGTCGCACGTAGCCATATTATGACTATTTATCACATCACCGTGATTCATATACAATCAGAAAGCTACAAACGTCCTTTAATATCAATTCACTCTACTTTGAAATAATATATTTTCATATATGTTACCGAAGGAATTTTTAGTTGATAATAAGTCCACCGTCCGTGGGATCGAACCAGCGACGGACGAGGAATCAGGACTACAGTGACGCACTAACGAAATCGGCCGTCGCTGGTTCGATCCCCACAGGACGGTGGACTTATTATCAACTAAAATTCCCCCTTCGGTAACATATATGAAAATATATTATTTCGAGGTAGAGTGAATTGATATTAAAGGACGTTTGTAGCTTTCTGATTGTATATGAATCACGGTGATGTGATAAATAGTCATAATATGGCTACGTCATGCACAAACGCACTACACGGTCAACATGGCAGAGGTGGGTGGATATCGTCTCCAAACGCAAAACACCTGAGTTCGACGGGTGAGTTGATGGGAGATGTTATTCACTTATACCTCTCTTGTGGCCGATTTCGTTAGTGCGTCACTGTAGTCCTGATTCCTCGTCCGTCGCTGGTTCGATCCCACGGGACGGTGGACTTATTATCAACTAAAAATTCCCCTTCGGTAACATATATGAAAATATATTATTTCCGAGGTAGAGTGAATTGGATATTAAAGGACGTTTGTAGCTTTCTGATTGTATATGAATCACGGTGATGTGATAAATAGTCATAATATGGCTACGTGCGACAAACGCACTACACGGTCAACATGGCAGAGGTGGGTGGATATCGTCTCCCAAACGCAAAACATCTGAGTTCGACGGGTGAGTTGATGGGAGATGTTATTCACTTATACCTCTCTTGTGGCCGATTTCGTTAGTGCGTCACTGTAGTCCTGATTCCTCGTCCGTCGCTGGTTCGATCCCACGGGACGGTGGACTTATTATCAACTAAAAATTCCCCTTCGGTAACATATATGAAAATATATTATTTCCGAGGTAGAGTGAATTGGATATTAAAGGACGTTTGTAGCTTTCTGATTATATATATATATACATATACATATACATATACACACACACAATCTCCATTTTCATCGACAGAAGACCCTGATAGGTCCTTCCCTTTGTTTTTAAAAAAGTTTCTAGTGCTGTCTCCGGAGATTACTACAGTAGATTCTATAGATTTTTATGTCGACGTAGTATCTTTGCGGATGAGCGTAAGCTTAGTAATACAGTGCCTGTTCCAAAGCGTGGCATATCTGCAAACTGCAGTAACCACATGCCAATTTCTATTCTATTCTTGCAAAAAACTTATTTTTATGCCACTATATTAGTATGTGGAATCTAAAGGATTGTTAGCTGACAGTCAATATGCATATAGAAAGCACTTAGATACCTGCGATGCTCTTTTAGACTTGACATCCCATTTGCAAGAGAACCTTGAAAACGGTTTTGAGTGCAGAATATTTCAAATAGATTTTAGTGCTGCTTTCGATTTAGTAAATCACAAGGCACTTATTTATAAACTACAGAATCTTGCAGTGGGTGGATATGTTTTAGGATAGCTGCAAGATTTCCTTACAGGTAGGGAGCAGCGAGTTGCTGTTGATGGGATCTTTTGTGACCCAAGACCTATCGCGTCCGGAGTTCCTAATGAACACCATATTCTTTGAAAGCTTGAATTTCAAGTCACTGGCCCCTTTGGTGGGCTTGTTCCCTATGAATAACGTTCATCCTCTGAATAATAATACTAATAATAATAATAATAATAATAATAATAATAATAATAATAATAATAATAATGACAGTTCAACTCTCGAATCTTCTTGAGAGGGCTTGGGCTTATATAAAAGAAACGTAATTTGTAATCCATTGCACAAACGAGTTCAGTAGTGATAACACCCAAAATCACAATGACATCTAATCGCTGCCGAAATCAAGAGGCTGCGTACGGTGAAACAAAGTTGTCTGCATCATTTAAAAACGTCTGTGTTACTTTCCCCTTCTGCATCTATTGGCGCCGAGGAGTGACGACGTCCTTCAAAACTGGGTAATTTCTTCCTATTTAGACACACTTGTTATGATGAACAGCCATTCTAGTCAATTTAACAGCGTTCGCTCGTTGCTCTAATCTCGGTTGATTCGTAGTGCGAGGGGAAAAGGGGTCGGGGCAATAAGAAGTCTTCTTAAGTTGCAGAAAAAATAAGACTAAGTCAACTCAGCTTAATCTAATTTACCTCTTTATTCAAGTTTTTGATTGTCTTGAAGGTCAATAGTTGAGATAAAGAGCCAAATGACAAGTGGTAACTGTGACTATATACAGAACATTAATATTTCCCCCAAATCATTACGAGTTGCACAAGCACAAAAATAAATAAATAAATAAATAAATAAATAGGGGTTTGCACAGAAGATATCCAGCAAGTGCATTCTTCACAAGTTCCCAAGTCTTGTTGTGCAAGACCTATTTCCCTCCACGCCTTTACCTACACACACACACACACACACACACACACACACACACACACACACACATACCACCCTCGCTGGCCTAAGTGTTGACAGTCTCCTTTTCTCGTATATCAAAATGGACACCACAAGATAAAGTGGCCGAACGAAGCTCCAAAGGCCGAGTCTCGGGGTGTCGGGATCATCTTACATCACAGTGGATAGGAGAGATAGGTGACATCAATTGGCTATGAAAATTGATGCGCGCTCTCTCTCTCTCTCTCTCTCTCTCCAATGCCATCCTCCAATACCCCTCGTTATGACAGCGAAATTGAGGTTATATGAATCTGCGTTTGTTCTCATGGCTCCTAAATCTTCATACATGACTAGTTATGTGCTTGTGGGCGAAAGGTTTAGGCGTGTGTGTTCTGGCTTCAGAATATGATATAGATATCTTTAGGCTTAATAAAGAAATTCCATCTGAAAATTGAACGTAGAAACAGAAAACAAGAATGTACAATTTAATCTGAAATAATTACTGCTGAAGAGTCAAGCCTTAGATAAAATATATTCAGAAAACCAGAGAATGTCTACAAGGTAGATTTCTTTTCACTGTACTTAAGGCATTACGAACTGCCTGCCATGATTATTTCGATGAAGAATTACGCAAAATCCGGGAGACAATAACATTCTGCTACCAAGAAGTCCTGATAAGTGTTTTGACTTAGTGGAAATGAAAATGTGCAATGCTTCCGATAAAGGAAAAACCAGTACTAAAAACTTCTTGTGGCTCCATCACCTCTATGGTTTGAAAACCTTACCAGATCAAGTAAATAAAAAAAAAAAAACATCGTTTACCGCGGTATATAATATACGATCCCGCTATGACAGTAATTTCGAAAAAATTACGTTATGAGAGTAATTAGCTCTGTATTTACTAAACAGACAAGATATCACGTGATTAAAAACCATAAATATTCCGTAAGAACAAGACAAACATCTAGTGCACTCTTTATGCATATGCTACACAATTCTCTTTACACGGTAAAAACTAAAGACTTCAACAGTCACCGATTGTAGCTAAATAAAGCAAACTTAGCGAAAGCAACGTTCTACAATTGCCAAGAATTCAGCTTTGGACATTGTATCTTTCTCCACAGACCCGTTAATTCTGTCTGAGTCAAAAAGCTGATAGTCGGTAACTTTTAAAGAACACTCTGCTATCTCTCCCCCTTGTATCTTCCGGTAAAATGAACGCAATGAACGAATGAATAGCTCTAACGAAATTTAGTATTCATGGTGTGCCCGTAACTTAATCCCCTCAATGTGAATGGAGTTATTTCTGTTCCTCTTCCAAACCACTGACAGTCACTTTGGGACATTTGGCTTGCATATCTAGGATAGATCCTGCTCTTTTTAGCTGCAAAGACAGACCAGGACAGCTATCTCTGGTTGATTGATTGATTGATTATGAAATTTAGGTCTTGAAGACCAAGCCCCGGAACCCATCAGGATTATTCCCCTAGTATATTCATTACCCGTACCTTTTCCCTCGAGAGAAAGTCCCCTAACCTTCAAGTGATATACTGTAGTCTTCCTCACGGCAGGCGAGGTACAACCTAGGAAGTGGGCTGAAAGGTTGAACACCAACCCCAAGGGTGGCCCAGACGCAACTGCATCACAAAGTAATCTTATTTGCAAGCGGTTACATTTCATTACATTTCATTCTCTGGCCCATGAGCAATGAACGCATGGAGACCTTTATACATACAGACATAAGAGTCTTTTCTGGTGACTTTGCTGCGAAAAGGTGGAATAAGGCTAAAAAAAAAAAAAAAAAAACTCTTACATCCGCTTTTTCCTTTCTTTTTCTCTGTGGCCTACAAATATCGATTTTGTCGTAGTTTGAAGACTTCTGCTTGACTTAATTCTTCACACACACACACACACACACACACACACACACACACACACACACACATATATATATATATATATATATATATATATATATATATATATATATATATATATATATATATATATATATATATAGTGATGCTTGACAAGATCAAGAAAGAGAATCTGATGAAGGGGGAATAACCCACGCTGTATACAGCGTGGGTTATTCCATAGGCTATCAATTAGCCTATGGCAACTACCTGTCTCCACAGATCTTACCTAGATGTGAGCGCCAAAGGCCTGTGTAGTTTTAAACGGGGGACATAAGCAACCACTCAGTCCTATTGAGGGCTTTCGTTGTGCAATCACCAAGAACTGTAATGCTCGATGAGGTCAGCATATTTGTTAGATGTTCATTGATCACCTTTTCTGTCATCTATGTAACCGTTAGTTTTTCCCTCATATCAGCATGCCTCCTCACACATAATAGTCAGCCTCTCAATTACACACTACACTAAGAGAAAATTTCACTATTTTTTCCTACATTTTCTGAAACTTTACATTCCTCAGCTTTTTACGACTTTCTGCATCACATTATCGAATAAGGTAGTGTGCAGGGAAATGCTGATCTCATAAAATGCTATACGGAGATTCTATGTTTATTTAAAGACTGTCAGTACTTCAAAATGATTATTAGTCATCCAATAAGTGGTATGTTGATTTCAGAGCCCACCTCTCCTCTTACCAAGAGATGCTTTAGGAACATCAGATCAACAAAATCTTGTTCTCATCACCAATTCCGCGAACACTCCATTATCAGTCTGTTTATTCACGGGGTGCGAGCCTGCTGACTATCAATGGGCCATGTCACTAAAGAGCAAAAAAAAAAAGTATTTCTTAGTTTAACCAGACCACTGAGCTGATTAACAGCTCTCCTAGGGCTGGCCCGAAGGATTTGATTTATTTTACGTGGCTAAGAACAAATTGGTTACCTAGCAACGGGACCTACAGCTTATTGTGGAATCCGAACCACATTATAGCGAGAAATGAATTTCTATCACCAGAAATAAATTTCTCTTGTTCTTCACTGGCCGATCGGAGATTCGAACTCGCGACCATCAGAGTGGTAGCTGAGAACGGAACCCGCTCACCCAGCGAAGAACTAAAGAGCAAACGAATAAGGCCACGTCCACACGATCGAACGAAATTTCCTGTCTCTTGGAAATTCATTCCAGTGTGTAGTAAAACCTTACATGTCTGTTTCCGTCGTGTTTTACAGTAATATAAACCACATCACACTCAACACGAGTGAAAGACTTCTTTTAAATACCCTGAAATTTGGGACAGCTTCTTTTAAAAACACCTCTCTGGTTCTCACTCATCTGCTCTGTTTGACACCTGGAGAACCAGACGGGTCGTATGAGCTAACTTATTTGATTATGTGCTACCCCGTTCATTAAAAGACTTAAAACTAAAGAAAGATGTGTTAGCCTAACTCACTGAATTGTGTTATTACAGTTACAACAGAAGCTATGTAACTGATTCATAACGGATATTACATTACATTTTGAAGTGATTGATTGATTGATTGATTACGAAATTTAGGTTTTGAAGACCATGCGCCGGAGCCCATCAGGATTATTCAGCGCCGTAATGAAGGTGAAATATATAAATTAATAGTATGACTGATAATGAATAAGTGAATGATGACATACTAGTAAAATTCAGTGTTAAAATATGAACGCAAAAAATGAAGAATAATATTGGATAGAACAGCAAAAAATATATATTAAACTTTTATATTCAAGATATATACTTAGTATATAAAATAAATATGACTAAAATCTTTATTAAATATATCAAGATCATATCTCATTAAAATAACCAGATTCTTTCAAATAACCCATAAGGTTATCTACCTCAACCTCATCCTTTAAAACTTCTAAAATAGTCTTGCCCTAAAGCGATTAAATTTAGGACAGCGCACCAGCATGTGCTCAACGGATAGCTGACCACCACAGTGAGCACAAATTGGGGCACTGGTTCCCTCTAAAATATATGTAGTTCACTTGAAATGTCGTAATACGGAATTTACAGTTTTCCAAAATAAAATACAACAATTACGGCAATTAACCAACCTTTCATTGCAAACGGTTAAAAATGGAAGTAAGGATAAATACGAGTTTAATAAAACTAACTTACTGAACAAGGTATTGCCAATGACTCTGACAAAAGACAAAAATAGTAGGACCGATGATTTCCGATTTCTCGGAACGTCCGCGGCAGCATTCACAAGAAGTTCACCTTGCGCATTTATTCTGGGAAGCCGTAGCTAGGAGCACCTCGTCAGCAGCTCGATGAGACGAAGCATAATGATATTGGTAACCTGATCATACTTCCGGAGATTGAGCCTGTCCTGGTATAAGGTAAGCTCAATCTGCATCAACAAAGGTAGTGTATCCAAGCTACGTGAAAGCTAAGGAACAAGAGGTCCAGTCTTTCCTTCAAGAATGTCGCCTTTTCTGCCCCCGCACAGAATTAACATTACTTGCATACTATACACTTTCTTTTAGTTATGATTTGTTGATGATCGAATATTATGGCTTCATTTCGGAAATTCTCTCTAAGTAGGGTGGCGCATTACAAGTATGGACTCTGTCCTTCCTTTTTGGGGTTGTATGAGCCCTGGAACAGGTTTCTATGACGTAACAAGAAGCCACGATGTGACTGGAATTCTTATAAGTGTGTCATGGACATTGTTTTGTTGCTGCATTAATACAAAAATCTTGCTTAGTTCTAGAGGACAATAAGTTCATAACGGAAAAAAAAATCAATGCACGTTCAGATGAACATGGAAATAGTTTTAACAATCGAGAATCACAAATCAAATTCACTTCCTTACCTTTAATTCATTTCCGCTTTGCGCAAGTATATTTTCAATCGCGCACCGCAGACACCTGTCCTTGAATGCTCGACGCAGCTGGAGCCGTTCATCTACCCTCAGGGAGAGAACGCACCCTATTCGTTGAGAAAGAAAAGAAGAAAACTACTGAGAAAAAGCTTCTTCCAGGAAATATTCTCTAAAAAATTACGGAAAGATAATCATCACATCATTTCACTGTTCTGGTGGTAGGTTTTCATTGTTACCTAAATAAAAAAACTTATAATAGCTTATTCATGATTAACAGAGAGAGAGAGAGAGAGAGAGAGAGAGAGACAGCATGCATACCATTGGGTGCTTGCAAACACAGCGTTCCAAACCTCTAATTTTCCAAGCAGTACAAGTTTGTCATTGGTAATTGCACATATCCGTTGACTTCACGTCGCCTAATACTTCTGGAAAACCCCCTGACACCTACAGTACAGTTATCAACATCTTTCCCCTTTCATGTACAAAATAGCTGAACAATTTTTACTTGATTTCAAGAGAGGATCATTTTTACTTAAAGATTTCAAAAGAGTTCAACTCACTTTCTGTCCAGCTGTCAAGGAAGTGAATATGACTCCGCGGAAGGGGCAGAAAAAAAAATATGCCAGAAAAATTTCGAGTTGAATTTAATAGAATGACAACCGAGCAGGGATTTGAGAAGAATTTAGAGGTGACTCTCAGCCTTACACCTTTCGTTATTTTCATTTGGTTAGCCTTTTAGGCCAATACCGATTATATTTCACACACGAATCGAACAGCTTGCGACACAGGAATTTTGTTCTGCGGATAAGAAAAGTCGCGGCCTTTCCTACATAAGATAGCTTCGCTGCTCTTGTCGGTAAGGTAGGTTGTAAAAATTATGACGGAAATGCTGTGCTTGCGCAAGTAAAATAAATAAATAAATATATACAAATGCATACAAAACTGATTGTTGAACGTGTAGGCATCAGGATCTTGACAGGTTTGTTTGGCATTAGTAGACCGACTGGTTTGCGTTACCAGACTGACTGGTTGAATATTTTATGTAAACTGGCGTTGCAACGACGATTTTCATCGACATTGTTGTGATATTAGAAATCTGATAAAAGGGAGAGTCAGGTTTCCGCACTGACGACGTCGTCATAAAAATGAATGAATGTTGGATACGTGAATGATTTTGCTGATAACAGTGTTGGATGGAGATGGTGAAGAAAAGTTGCAGAGTATTGACAGAGTTTGCCATCGTTTGCTGCAGAGAAAGTTTTAGGAATTTATATGGCGACAGTAATTTAAACTGATCTGATATGTTTGGCTAAAGCGCCGATAGTACGAACAGTGGAAGAAAGAAAGCAACTGTGTCGTAGGTTTGATGGTACAACGAGGGATGATTCAGACAGGATAATAAGTCATTTGAAAGAAAGAAGAGGAGAAAGAAAAGAAGAAAAGAGAAAGAAGGAAAAACTTGTAAAAGGAATACGTAACTTGCTTAATTAGTATTTATAGACATGCATTATAGTTAATGAAGGTGTATGACAAAGAGAGCAACGCAGAAAAATGAATCGTCTGCAATACATTTAATGTTAAGGTTCAACTGCTGGGAAGTTAATTTAACGCTTGCTTCTTTTTTTACAGTTACTGAATCGTCTGCAATTCATTTAATGTTAGGGTTCAACTGCTGGGGAAGTTAATTTAACGCTTGCTTCTTTTTTTTTTTTTTACACTTACTGAATCGTCTGCATACATTTAATGTTAGGGTTCAACTGCTGGGAAGTTAATTTCACTCTTGCTTCTTTTCTTACAGTTACTGAATCGTCTGCAATACATTTAATGTTAGGTTTCAACTGCTGGGAAGTTAAATTAACGCTTGCTTCTTTTTTTCTACACTTACTGAATCGTCTGCAATACATTTAATGTTAGGGTTCAACTGCTGAGGAAGTTAATTTAACGCTTGCTTCTTTTTTTACACTTACTGAATCGTCTGCAATACATTTAATGTTAGGGTTCAACTGCTGGGGAAGTTAATTTCACTCTTGCTTCTTTTCTTACAGTTACTGAATCGTCTGCAATACATTTAATGTTAGGTTTCAACTGCTGGGGAAGTTAAATTAACGCTTGCTTCTTTTTTTTTACACTTACTGAATCGTCTGCAATACATTTAATGTTAGGGTTCAACTGCTGAGGAAGTTAATTTAACGCTTGCTTCTTTTTTTACAGTTACTGAATCGTCTGCAATACATTTAATGTTAGGGTTCAACTGCTGGGAAGTTAATTTCACTCTTGCTTCTTTTCTTACAGTTACTGAATCGTCTGCAATACATTTAATGTTAGGTTTCAACTACTGGGAAGTTAAATTAACGCTTGCTTCTTTTTTTACACTTACTGAATCGTCTGCAATACATTTAATGTTAGGGTTCAACTGCTGGGAAGTTAATTTAACGCTTGCTTTTTTTTTACACTTACTGAATCGTTTGCAATACATTTAATGTTAGGGTTCAACTGCTGGGGAAGTTAATTTAACGCTTGCTTCTTTTTTTTTTTTTACACTTACTGAATCGTCTGCAATACATTTAATGTTAGGGTTCAACTGCTGGGGAAGTTAATTTAACTCTTGCTTCTTTTTTTTTACACTTACTGAATCGTCTGCAATACATTTAATGTTAGGGTTCAACTGCTGGGGAAGTTAATTTAACGCTTGCTTCTTTTTTTTACACTTACTGAATCGTCTGCAATACATTTAATGTTAGGGTTCAACTGCTGAGGAAGTTAATTTAACGCTTGCTTCTTTTTTTTTTACACTTACTGAATCGTCTGCAATACATTTAATGTTAGGGTTCAACTGCTGGGGAAGTTAATTTAACGCTTGCTTCTTTTTTTACACTTACTGAATCGTCTGCAACACATTTAATGTTAGGGTTCAACTGCTGAGGAAGTTAATTTAACGCTTGCTTCTTTTTTTACACTTACTGAATCGTCTGCAATACATTTAATGTTAGGGTTCAACTGCTGGGGAAGTTAATTTAACGCTTGCTTCTTTTTTTACACTTACTGAATCGTCTGCAATACATTTAATGTTAGGGTTCAACTGCTGAGGAAGTTAATTTAACGCTTGCTTCTGAGAATTTTTTTTTTTTACACTTACTGAATCGTCTGCAATACATTTAATGTTAGGTTCAACTGCTGAGGAAGTTAATTTAACGCTTGCTTCTTTTTACACTTACTGAATCGTCTGCAATACATTTAATTTTAGGGTTCAACTGCTGAGGAAGTTAATTTAACGCTTGCTTCTTTTTTACACTTAATGAATCGTCTGCAATACATTTAATGTTAGGGTTCAACTGCTGGGGAAGTTAATTTAACGCTTGCTTCTTTTTTTACACTTACTGAATCGTCTGCAATACATTTAATTTTAGGGTTCAACTGCTGAGGAAGTTAATTTAACGCTTGCTTCCTTTTTTACACTTACTGAATCGTCTGCAATACATTTAATGTTAGGGTTCAACTGCTGAGGAAGTTAATTTAACGCTTGCTTCTTTTTACACTTACTGAATCGTCTGCAATACATTTAATTTTAGGGTTCAACTGCTGAGGAAGTTAATTTAACGCTTGCTTCTTTTTACACTTAATGAATCGTCTGCAATACATTTAATGTTAGGGTTCAACTGCTGGGAAGTTAATTTAACGCTTGCTTCTTTTTTTACACTTACTGAATCGTCTGCAATACATTTAATTTTAGGGTTCAACTGCTGAGGAAGTTAATTTAACGCTTGCTTCTTTTTTTACACTTACTGAATCGTCTGCAATACATTTAATTTTAGGGTTCAACTGCTGAGGAAGTTAATTTAACGCTTGCTTCTTTTTTACACTTAATGAATCGTCTGCAATACATTTAATGTTAGGTTCAACTGCTGGGAAGTTAATTTAACGCTTGCTTCTTTTTACACTTACTGAATCGTCTGCAATACATTTAATGTTAGGGTTCAACTGCTGAGGAAGTTAATTTAACGCTTGCTTCTTTTTTACACTTACTGAATCGTCTGCAATACATTTAATTTTAGGGTTCAACTGCTGAGGAAGTTAATTTAACGCTTGCTTCTTTTTACACTTAATGAATCGTCTGCAATACATTTAATGTTAGGGTTCAACTGCTGGGAAGTTAATTTAACGCTTGCTTCTTTTTACACTTACTGAATCGTCTGCAATACATTTAATTTTAGGGTTCAACTGCTGAGGAAGTTAATTTAACGCTTGCTTCTTTTTTTACACTTACTGAATCGTCTGCAATACATTTAATTTTAGGGTTCAACTGCTGAGGAAGTTAATTTAACGCTTGCTTCTTTTTTTACACTTACTGAATCGTCTGCAATACATTTAATGTTAAGGTTCAACTGCTGGGGAAGTTAATTTAACGCTTGCTTCTTTTGTTACAGTTACTGAATCGTCTGCAATACATTTAATGTTAGGGTTCAACTGCTGAGGAAGTTAATTTCACTCTTGCTTCTTTTGCTACAGTTACTGGAGGAAGTTGGCGACAGCGGGAGGCACCAGCAACTGCTCTTCTGGTTCTACGTGATTCCTGCCAACTTTCTGATACCGTGGATCGCCCTGTCTCCTATTTTCATGACCTCCACCCCTGCACACTGGTGTCATGTACCAGGACAGCCTCAGGAGCTCACAGATGAACAATGGAAGGCACTCACAATACCAAAGTAAGCCCTCCAGCAAAACTAGTTCTTGTTCTGCATATTCTCCTGCCCGATGTAAGACTGAGCCTTTGGTACATTCTACAACCACTGGTGGGCAGTTGATGTTTCTTTCATACAGAGGCAAGTTATTAATATTCCTAGCAAAAAATTAATTAAAAAATATTCACTTTTACTTCATCTTTCTGATCCTACTGTGTTAGCTCAAATTCTCTGCAGGGCTTCCAGCAATCCCCCGCCATTGCATTGGTCTTTCCGAAGCATTTAACGTCAAATTCTCTGCAGGGCTTCCAGCAATCCCCCGCCATTGCATTGGTCTTTCCGAAGCATTTAACGAAGCCTAAAACATCGCTGTTTCCCAAACTTTCTCCTTGTCTCATTATTCGTATTAATCATCCAATTGTCTGAAGTCTGTTGCTTGGTATGTTGACCATCTACCCTCTAATCATCAAACAACAAATTGCAGCCCTCTAGCCTCGGTAGTTTTTTTTATTTCATTTAAGTTAAAGGTAGCCATAATCGTGCTTCTGGCAACAATATGGGATAGGCCACCACCGGCCCGTGGTTAAAGTTTCATAGACCGCGGCTCATACAGCAACATGCCGAGACCACCGAAAGATAGATCTATTTTCGGTGGCCTTGATTATACGCTGTACCGGTTATACAGAAAACACGTTTCCTCGGCGCACTTTTTATTTGTTTGTTTTAGATGTTCATTTTCCTTCAGACTACTCTCAGAAAGATGACATGGTTAAACAGTTAAAATAACTTAATTTGCTTCCTAACAAATTTATTGTTTCGTTTTAGTGGGTTTCTCCTTCTTCATATAAATCCTAAATGTTAAAACTGGCCTTGGCGTATTCATTTTTGAGCCTCGGTATCATTTTCAGGAATCTCCCTCCTTTTTCTCCTTTCTCGATAAGACTGACCTTGCAATTGCCTTTCTCAACCCTATAAAGTCTTGCTTCTTCTCTGTCCCTGTTTCTTCTTCCCTAGGGTGCCGTTCTTCTTCCACCTTTTCAGGGGCGGGCCTCCGCATTCCTTCAAGGACTGGTCTCATCTTTATTTTCCTCCGCCATTCCTTTTCCTTCTTTCTCTAGAACTGGGCTTCCAAGAACGTTCGGTTGTCAAGCCACCAGCTTTAGCATAGAAAAATAATTACTTTAACAATTATGTCTGTAAACGTGCCTACCGTAACGCAACCCATTATGCTTGGACTGGTATACAGATTAAATGATTTCATCAGGTGGCAATACGCACATTCGGAATTGTCGCACCAACTCTCTTGAATGGCGGTGATCACACTGATATACCTGCTGACAAAAGAATAATCGTGCGCTCTGTTTTGCTTGACTAACACGTAAAGCAAGAGTGGTTGTACTGATATCTATAACATATGGACCGAGACACATCGGTTACACATACACAAACGCATATATATACATATATATGTATCTATATATATATATATATATATATATTATATATTTCCCTGCTGGGGTGTGATTCCAGAAGCAATATACACATATATTTTTTCTCTGTGCAGCTTTTCCCTACAGGTATTAGACGTCCGGTTCTAAGCAATTATTTCTCACATTAGGTCGCTAGTCCTATGCCTTTTCAATCATGATTACAACCGCCGGAGGCATCTAACAACCAGTTACCTAATCCAATTCACTGCTTAGGGGCATCGGATGTGTGTTTGTGTGGGTAGGAATGAGATTATTTACATCAACAGGTACATATAAAATCAAGGTAAGCAAGCGCTTGCAATGCTTGGAAATACAATTCCTCAATCTATATACTGGACTTTTTGTAGTTTAAGTTTTTTTTTAATTTAACCAGTAGTGTAATTTGTCAGCCTACACATCAGCAAATAATACTAACATGGCATTCTTGAGATTTCATCATTAACCATAAATGTATCTGTGGGCCAAAGCAACTGATGTCTCTGTAGCTTATGGACAATGCTCAAAATAGGGGCCATTATCCATAATAATTGTCCGGCAAAATCATCGGCAAACAATTTAAGGAATTACCTTTACACAAAATTTCTTTTTTTCACTCAGATATTTCCTCTCAAGTCACCCCCAACAGGTCGTGCTGTCGTACGTAAGGCTTTCTTTCCGCTATACACTGACCAAAGTGAAAGTGGTTATTCCGGCCTTCAAAACGGAAACCGACTGAACTCAATGGGAATTCCCCAAGCTTTCGACATACTTCATCTGTCAAAATATACCTGTTGGGTATGACATGAGAGGAAATATCTGAGTAAAAAAAAAAGAAATTTTGTGTAAAGGTAATTCCTTAAGTACATAAGGACAATGGGGAGAACTGCTGGGAACTATGGGAGAGTTACGACAACCTCAGAGGGGCAATGGGCTATTATGGGATCCGGGTTCGTTTCCCGCGACCGGACATCAGAATTTCTTCATATTTCTTGCACTTGGATCTTAAGGCTTTGCAGTGACAAGCATATCCAAAAAGCGCGAAGAACTGTGGCTATCACAAAGAAAAAAAAATCTGATTACATAAAAGACATCACCTATAAGACTGACCATCATGTTCGACGAATAGTAAACACATCAAGTCAACTGCCAATCGTGTACGTGTCTTGTGTATATATATATATATGCATGTATGTAAATGTATATATGTACATATATATATATATAATATATATATATATATATATACACAAGTATATAAACCATAGATTCACTTTTAACTATCACACTGGAAATTAGTTTTGGTTTTTACACTATCTTGAATATGTATATATATATATATATATATATATATATATATATATATATATATATATATATATATATATATATACATACACACACACACACACATATATATATATATATATATATATATATATATATATATATATATATATACCAATATGTGTATACAGAATATATGTGTCCTTGTATATATACATACACAAATATATATACTTATATATATATGTATATACAGTATATCTACGCAGGCAGAGAGAGAGAGAGAGAGAGAGAGAGAGAGAGAGAGAGAGAGAGAGAGAGAGAGAGAGAGAGAGAGAGACAGAAACTGTATCAATATTACAAAATGGTATTTTTCAATCGCGTGTGGTAACCTGCGCACGACACTTGTTATCAATTTCATGACGTGGCAATTGAAATCTGTTAGCCTTTTTAACCCTGACAAATATCTTCAAGACTAAGTCGTTTGTGATACGAAGACAAATTGGTATCTGGTTCTGGCAAATTCGATATACCAGAGCGATCCGTCATCGTTATCTTTGCGTTTGTCTGTTTCTGCAACGCAAAAGCATTAAATGGACATTATTCCCCAGCACCTGGTCTCGTCCTTTATGTTCACACAAAACCTTCTCCCTCTGTTTATACAGAAGAGAGATAATCAACAATAACTATTTCAAGTCGCGGCCAACGAAATCCACATGATATATCGGCTGGTCTTCAGAAGCACACTTTGTAAGTGAAGGCTCCTTAAGGACAGTGATATGGTGCTTTCCTCAGTTTCAGTCATTATATATAAGATAATTAGTCAAAAGTGAAAAGACGACATACAATCGTTTACCTACAAAAGGGAAAAAGAGAGCAAGATTGGGTACTCTACACAACATTTTAAGGGGACTGGCATAGTTGTACAAGCTATTTAACAAAGACCGAATGGAAACAGGCGACATTTAGCGTCCCCACTCATGAACATAACCTAACTGCAAGTGGCCCCAACAACCTTCCGACTAATTTGCACAAAATGACAGAAGTTCTGACGACGGACACAATTTATTCTGTATTACTGGATCATGCTCCTCGCACAGCTCTCGGTTACTGAAGCTCAAGCGAAAACGCATCCACTTGTTGCCAGTTATGAAAACACCTACTCAAATAAAAACGGTCGCTGCATAATTTGACTTCGTCTAAGGAAACGCAGTGTCACTGCTGAAAAATAATCAAGACTGTAATGATCAAAATTTAATCGACTTAATGGAAGAATCAAGAAACGCAGTGAGAAAACGTACGTACATTCGAGGGAACAACTAGTGGACGGCAGAGCAGGCAAACTAGAGGACTATAAGGGTACTGTATCTAACACTGAATCTCCCACATCTTTAATGATTCATTTGCTCTTCAATGATGCACTGGATCTTATCACCCATATGCTTGAAAGTTACAAACAAAAAAGCATACCGCGGATTTGCACGTATGTAATAATCACTGTCTCACATGTATGGGCCTTTCGTTACACTGGACACCAACGTACACTATTTAATAACTGCGCATGGCTTCTTCGTCTTGAGAAATTTTCATGAAACTGCATGAATTACTTAGAATGAAATAGAGGTTACGCAATAAATATACTCATGCATATTCTAAGTTAGCGTGAACTCATTTTCTCCTTACATTTTACGCTTGTTGCTGTTATAATAATAATAATAATAATAATAATAATAAATAATAATAATAATAATAATCAATGTTATTAAGATCATGTCCAGCTCCTGGGTGGCCACCCCCACGACCTCTTTTTGATCTCGAGTAAAGACTTCGACCACTATGGGAACCGAGAGGTGGAGAACGGTTCTTTGAAAATGGGAGCGAAGGCCACTCCTCTTCTTTCTCCTTCAAGTGGCGAGGGTCGTCCTCCTTCGAGTGGCTCGAAATGAGCCGCAAGTTACTGCCGAGTATCTTGTCGGCAGATGATTATCTCTAAAATGGTTTGTATTGTGTTAGATTTGCGGCGCTGTCAGCAATTCAGGTCTCTGGCACGTTTCTTGTTCGACAGTGCTCGCTCGCGCTCTTCTTTACCAGAGGCGACCGCCATGTACTGTAACACCACGTGTATTCCTGCAACCGCTCTGTTGTATTCTTGTATTTGCCAGTTCATTCATTTCCATAAACTTCTTTTCACGTTTATAATGCAACTGCTCTGCTCTCCAAGTCGTGTAGCCCTTTCTTTCGAACTGTTATATAATACGCGAGGTGACAGGTTCTAAGATTTTACTTGAGCATGATGTTACCTGATTAAGACCACTGAGCAGGAAATTCTTGCAATGACAAGACTAAAAAGCTTTTCAAATTCGCGGAAATAGACGGCTGCGCAAAACATTACAAAATCGAAAAAGTTCTGCACCGTAAAGTGACAACGTACGATATGTAAAAACAATCCAGGAGTCAAGGCAATATATATAGAAAGTTCAGATAATAGAACTTGTAGGCAGGAAGCAAAACAATAAAACATTTCCGATCGACGAAGCAATTCTATACGTGCTGATGCACACCACTTACCTTGCCTGACGGATTTACTCCTCTGTAACTACGAGGATCTGATCGGTAGCATCCTCGCTCACCAAGCAAAAGGGGACCAGGTTCGAATAACAATAGATGACCTACTTGAATGAGACTTATGAAGAGGGGAGCGGGCCTGAAGATAAGTGAAGATTTGTGGAGGATAAAGCACAAGACGGACATGAGGGGAGGAATTTCAAGGCGACCTGTTGCGTCACATGGAGACGAGATCTGCGAGGCCTTTCGACTGTCTGCCGTCCTTTACTTGGCAGACGACAGACAGTTGAAAGGCCTCGCAGCACTCCAGTGTTTCCCTTTCCTCCGTGGATTTTATCTTTATTTATGTATTCATCACGTTACATATTTTCGTGATTCAGTTATACACACATATATATATATATATATATATATATATATATATATATATATATATATATATATATATTATATATATATATATATATATATATATATATATATATATATATACATATACATATACACACACACACAAACAAATGTCGTTTAATATCCTATTACATCTACTTCGGGAATATCACATTAGGGGAATTATATAACTCATAAACGATTAGGTACCTGGGAGATTCGAATCACCAGCAGTGCAGATCGACGACTTTCAGGGACGGTAAACATTTGCTGGTTGTCAAGAGAGGTACATGTAAGCTGATACTGACTCTGCCGTCCATATGCCCATCGAATACCGGTTTTGCACCTAAGAGTCGATATCAACCCATCTCCACCATGATGGCTGATTGGTACGTTTGAAACACTTAGCTTCCATAGTTTTCATCACGTACACCGTAACTGTTTGTGTGTGTGTGTGTGTGTGTGTGTGTGTGTGTTAATTTTATAAACCCTTGAAGGTACTTCCTCGTGTATTTTACCAATTTACATAAGAACTGAATTCCTTGAAATTCTTGCCCTTCGTCCAGTGAATGACATCCGCTTATGCGAGAATGTCGAGCTAACAATGCAATCTCCCTTTGGAAAAAGGATTTTGTTTGTGTAATGGAGAGAACATCCTGTCATTACTCTGAGTGATGCACCTGCAAACATTGTTTTATCGCTGGACTGATGTGAGAGGATGTGGCAAATTTGTTATTTAAGATAAATAACAATTATTTAGCTTCTGAGTTTAAATATAAATAAGCATCTTTGATCCTTCTGTCGCCAATTGCCAGAACTTTTCCTTTCAGCATGTTTCGTACTTAACTGTATGGTCAGGAAATGGTGTACTTAACTTGAATAAAGCTTTGTTCTCTTGGCACAGGAGCTTTATTTATTTAAAGTATATATATAAGTAAAACGTACTCATTCTCATGCAAACATATTTTCTTAAATACACACACACACACATATATATATACTGTATATATATATTACACGAACGTCTTAACTTCTCCACATCCTCACTTTTTTATACGATTATGTAAGTGGAGAATACATGAGACTTTCACTTCTGCGGCCTGACTCGACCCTACAAAAGTTTCCAGCGAAAACGTGCTGACTCACTTTACTACGAAGACGGTTATAAGTTTAGCTCACCTCATGAATACTCGAACTCAGGTACATTTTACTTGAGCTGACTTTCATTCAGAACAAAACTGTAGGGAAGTCGAGAATTAAAGACAGGACTGTCACTACTATATAATATATATATATATATATATATATATATATATATATATATATATATATATATATATATATATATATATATATATATATATAATATATGAAAGTGAATGTGTGTGTGTTTGTATGTTTGTGCGCTATAGAAATCCGAACCGCTTGACCGATCTAGACAAAATTGGCACGTGGCCATCATTTGACCCAACTTAGATAATACGTAGGTTTCAAGCCCGTACCCCCTTTCCCTTCCCCCCTCTACCCTTTGTAACTTATGTGGTAACTGCTTGACCGATCTGGACAAAATTTGGCACGTGGCCATCATTCTTTGGTTTCTCTTTTATATCTCCTTTGAGCCTCTTGTGTAGCATGGAATCAAAGACATATGGCATATGGACCTGTTCTTAAATGAATATTATTTTCGTTTGTTATCTGTTTTCCTGAGGAATCTCAAAGCGTTTGAGAGACAATATTAATAATCTTGTTGTAATACTAATTTGGGATTACCATTATTTTTCACTCAGCCATAAAAAAAGAGCATTATTCATTAGGCCAGTTCTGAGTATTACGTTGATTTATTCTGATAATTGTAAGTCCCTGTTCGTCTGACATGTTTTCAGTGTTGTATGAGAGCTTGACATTTAAATTTGATATTTTAAAATTTGATTTGATAGTCAAGGCCAATGAATGGAAGCTACATACACACACATTATATACTGTATATATATATATATATATATATATATATATATATATATATATATATATATATATATATATATATGTGTGTGTGTGTGTGTGTGTGTATGTATATATAGGCTTAAAGAAAAGGTAACTTTTGATCCATGACTATAAATCTCGATTAAGACTGAAGGCATCAAAAAGTTCAACGAACGGAGTTGAAACTTTTCTTTAAAATCTCTCAAAGATCAACAACACTAGCCATCATCTCCGAATTATGAACAACTATTTCAAGGAACACCATAAGTCAATGCACGCTGATCTTAATTTAAAATACAAGTTCCTCATAAACGCCCTCTTCTATAATGAATCTGAGGAAGGTAACTTCGCTTTGTTGCTGAATGTTTTGAGAAGGCAGCAATAAATAAATAAAAAAACAATAGCACTTCTTTCTTCCTTCAGTTAACATTCCAGACAAGGTTGTCAGTACTGTATAACTGTCTCTTCACTGTTTCGTAAATTTTTGTCCTTGATGAAAATTGGCCTGTCTGATAAGTGTCACAGACAGTTTCACTCTATGGGCGACAGACAAGATGATGGGAAAGGTCAAGAGGCGTTCATTTAATAATCAAAATTAGTAAGTGGGACAGATAATGCATTAAATGTCTCTCTCTCTCTCTCTCTCTCTCTCTCTCTCTCTCTCTCTCTCTCTATATATATATATATATATATATATATATATATATATATATATATATATGTTTATATATATATATATATATATATATATATATGTATATTATATATATATATATATATATATATATAAATATATCTATTTATATGTATATATATATTATATATATAAAGTATATATATAATATATATGTATATAATATATATATTATATATGTAATATATATATATATATATATATATATATATATATATATATATATATTTCTTTTAACGTGCTTTTTTCCCATTTGTATGGGGTAAGCACGATGCCTTCTTTTGAAGGACTTTGATTTGGCTTTGGGGTAGACCGTAGTCTCGATCGGCTGCCATGTCTGTCATCGCTTACACCACGGTAGCGTATATACATGTATTGTGCTAGTCACCAGCGCCCTTTCTCCTAGCAGCGAGTTGTTGCATGGTTAGGTCGACAGTCGAGGCGTGTGAGGTGTCTGTTATGTTTTTAGGAGATGCTGGAGTGGCTTTGTTTGTGTGTGTATTAGTCTGTAACACCCATTTGCTTTTAAGCAAACCTATCTGTTGATTACATACATAATCCCGGGGTGCCTACACGGATAGCAAAGTGTCTGCCTCTCTGACCGCTCGGCTGAGGATTTGACCCTGCGCCACAGACCTCTATGAAGTCCGAAGCTGCTGCTCTAACCGACTTGGCCATCGAGGCTCTCTCTCTCTCTCTCTCTCTCTCTCTCTCTCTCTCTCTCTCTCTCTCTCTCTCTCTCTCTCTATATATATATATATATATATATATATATATATATATATATATATATATATATATATATACTGTATATAGGACGTGATGAAATTTCCATGAATGAGTCTTAGTCATGAAAACTCAGCAGGACCCGAAAAGGTAATATGGAATCCTGAACAGCTCTGAGACATAGGAATATACTCTGTGCAAACTTTGGTTGCTTATACTTGCCAAGAGATTCCGAATTCCCAGAAATCCAATCATCCCTTTTCTTAAGATCTCAAAACTCAACCCTGCCTAGAGACTCTAAAGTCCTACATATCTACTTAACATTCCCTTTACCTCAAAAATTGTGATCCTCCTGACTTTTTTCCTTTGTGTGGCATAACATGGAAAGAACCTAACATACGTCTTAATCTGGCATTCAATATAGCAAACTTAAAATTGTTGAATTACCAGTTTGTGAATTATTCTTAACATTTCATTACGAGAAGTCTCAATTTCAAGAAAGCAAAGCTGAAGCCAGGCTTTAACAGCATTCTCTCCCTTCTTTACAAACGTGTCGCAATGAAAGGTCAAGAATATATAGATCAACTAATGACATTCACCAAAATTATGTATTAAATCAGCTACAATGACTTCTCTAAATATATCCTAATTTTTAAAAAATACTTTTCCACTGAAAGCCTTGCAATCGAAAAGGAGAGTTTCTTCATGCAATCCTCTTCCAATTTCAAGGCTTGAATTGTATCCCAAAATATTAAGATATCACGAATAATACGTACAAAAATAATACAAGTCAAAATCAGTACCAAACCATCGAAATGCGTTCGGGACATGTCCTATAGAGGCTCACACATGGATGTTAGCCTGGGGGCCCCATCCAACTGGGAGGTCCGACTGGAATGTTCTCCTCCTGGGCTATCTTCCCCGTGGCCTCAAAGCCCATTGCCTTTATTGAAGGCATTCTTTTGGGGTTGCCTACCAAAGGGATTCCACGAAGCCCCTTTCTCATCGGCAAGACAGCTTTTCCTAGGAAAGCATGGCCCGAAGAACCCCTTTTGGGATGGAGGTTGCCCTCCCAGTTAGCCAGCACCCAAGGCCTCTCCCAGGGAAATGTTGAAGGCAGCTTTGCCTTCTCTGGGGACAATGCCAACTGGCCTTGCCTGGAGGCTCCCACATTGCCAAGAGCACCATCTGAGGCTGCCTTTCCTTGATGAGGCAAGGGAACCCTTGGCTGGGAGTCTGACCTCTGGGGTTACCATCCTAATAGCACACACAGGGCCCTTGCTTGGTAAGGTGCCCGGCCCCCTGGGGTTGCTTTTCCCATGGGATGCCACAGTCCCCTGCCCATCGGTGAGAGGGTATGCTTTACCAGTGAGGACACCAGATCAGTATCGACGTTTGAAACTCGATCAAAAACACACAAATTGGGGAACCAATATATTCAGAAGCACATGCAGTTTCGGAGCGTCATGTTCCCTCTTCAATGTGAGCGGGGACGATGAAGCTGTATGTGCTCCTGAATATATTTGCTCTCCAATTTGTGTGTGTGTTTTTTTTTTTTTTTTTTTTTTGAAGCTCTACCAGTGACCCACGGTGTAGCCACTGATGTTGGTACAAAGGATGACATTACTGATCCTAAATTTTGAATTACAGGCATTTTTTAATGCTTCTAATTCACTAAAATAGAGAAATTTTGGTGTCATTTCCTACCATTTTTGTCAAGCAGTCTTTTTCGTTCTGTTATAGGCTTTACAGGTCTCATCCCATGCCCTGTGCTGTTCAGTCACTATTTGCTCTCAGACAACAGGAGCTGATATTATGTTATTGGTGCTTGTCCGATCTAAAATAGAACAGCTTTTCTCCTTTCGAATTCCTCTTGCACCTTTACATAAGAAACTGAGATCAGCAACATATATCATCAAACTTGCGTACCCTACTTCAACTCACAACAGAGTAGTCTTGTGAGCTGCAACCTTTTTAGGACATGTATACTTCCTAAAGTTTATCGAGTTACATTTTTATTACTATTAGTAAGTTCAATTCTTCTTGAAAAATAAAACAGAAATGCCACAAATATTAACGCTGAAAAATTAACTGTAAATACAATACCACACTTCCATTACATAGCTGCATATTACTGATATCAAAATACACAAGTCAGATAAAAAACCGACATTTTTTTAAAAAGGATAGCAAATATTGGACTTAGTTTTAATTATGAAAATTTAACTTTCTCCGTGTAGTGAAACAATTAATATGACTTGAAAGACTTTAGTTCATGGCAATTAGGTATTTATCCTGACAGCATGAAACTTTACGTTCGAGATGAGTTGAGTTGAATATAAAATTTAGGCCAAAGGCCAAGCACTGGGACCTAAGAGGTCATTTAGCGCTGAAACGGAAATTGACAGTAGAAAGGTTTTAAAGTTGTAACAGGACGAAAACCTCGCATTGCACTATGAAACAATTGGTAAGAGAGGATGGAAAGTAAGATGGAAGAAAGAGAATATGAACGGAGGTACAGTAAAAGGAGTGAAAGGGGTTGCAGCTAGGGGCCGAAGGGACGCTACAAAAAACCTCAAGTAATGCCTACAGCGCACCGCGTAAGGTGCACTGACGGTACAACCCCCCACGGGGACTTTACGTTCGAAAACGGGACGATATTTCGATTCTCCTTCAACATGAACTGTAACAATAATGCCAAAGAAAATAAAATGCATTTAATGTCACAATAACGTGCTTTTCGTCAATTTCATTCAAGTTAATATTGTCGAAAAATTATTAACAAGGTCATTTGACGCCATTCCTTTTGGCTAAATGCTTTGTATTTCTGCTTGATTTTCTGTTCAGGGTAAAAAAAATTACTTTATCACAACAACGAACAATCGTTTGGACTTGTCTCTAAATAGGTATGTGCATATATATTTATATATATATATATATATATATATATATATATATATATATTATATATATATATAATATATATATATATATATAATATATATATATATATATATATATATATATATAATATATATATATATATAATATATATATATATATATATATATATATATATATATATATATATAATATATATATATATATATATATATATATATATATATATATATATATATATATATATATATATATATATATATATATATATATATATATAATATATATATATATATATATATATATATATATATATATATATATATATATATATATATATATATATATATAATATATATATATATATATATATATAATATATATATATATATATATATATATATATATATATATATATATATATATATATATATATATATATATATATATATATATAGAAAACAGAAGTTGTTGGCGCAAGCAGGCCACAGCATATCTCAGGACAGGGTGACAAGGAGACAGTCGGTCATCTGTAGGTGGTATTTATTTGCCGACGCGTTTCGTAACACATTGTTACATCATCAAGGCTAAAAAAGAAAATTTACAAATTAAAATACATGGAATAAAACTAACGACTTCAAGAGTCTCAACATGCTATGTAAATATACATTAAAACAAGACAATTCATAAAAAGCACCTGCTAGACTAAAAGGTTGAGAACTGAACGACTAAAAGGGAAAAGGAAAGCAGCAAAGAAAACTGGCTCAAGCCAGATACAACTGAACAGAGGTGGTGTGTGAGTTCAACTTAGGAACTAGCTGTTTTATGAATAACGATTCTAAAATTAGCAGTTCGTGTGGATGACTTGTTTGGCATAAAACAGAGAAGTCAGAATAATCAATACTTGTATTACATATATTTGAATGATTTCTGATATTAGAAATTCTGGATTGGACAATCTGCAACCAGTACGATGATTAACACCTTTATGTGAATCTGCTCTGACCCTCAGCAATCGTTTAGTCGATCCCACGTAAGTCCCTAAATTACATCTGGGGCAAGTATATTTATATACGACTGACGATTGCATTATTGGGCAGATTCTATCCTTAAGTTTAAAAAGGGACCCTATTGTAAGTGGATTTTTTGGTATTAAAATGACTTGCAACATGTTAAAATGTTTTTCTATTGCAGACCTCAGATTACTTCTAAATTTATCGTCTAGGACGTATGGGATAGCTGCATAGAGTTTCTTCCGTGGTACTGTACTTATAGCAGCCGAGTGAGATAGCTTCTTATTTAAGAAATTCTTACAGTGTTTAAAGAAAACATGAGATGGAAACCAATTATCAGTAAAATATTTGTGCAAGAAAATTATTTCTTTATGATAAGAGTCCCAAGAAGAGGTTAGAGTATAAGCCCGGTGGAGGAGAGTAAAAATTGAATTTAGTTTAAAATGATAAAAACAAGCACTATAAAAGTTTGAACCCAGACCAGTAAAAGTCTTCTTTCTAAAAACGGAAGTGTTAAAACTGTCATTATGTCGGAACACCAAAACATCCACGAATGGTAATTGATTATTGTCCTCTCTTTCTAATGTAAACTTAATATTCGGATGTACTTCGTTAATGTACGAGAGGAACTGATCAGCATGAAAGGCTGATTTGAAAAGAACGAAGGTGTCATCGACAAACCGTTTATATACAAGAGGATAAAAGCTAAGGGGGCAATTTTCCAACATGCCCTCCCCCAGGGAGCACATGAAAATGTTGGAAAACGTGGGGCCAAGAGGTGATCCCATTGCCACCCCATCTATCTGTTTGTACAAACAACCATTAAAAATAAAAGCAGTGTCCAGCACTGCTAACTCCAACAATTTCTTAAAAAGACAACGATCATAATTAAAATAAGTGTCATTGGGTTCGATAAAAATTTTATCTAAAATAACTTCAATTGTTTCCTCCACTGGGACATTTGTAAATAATGACTCAACGTCATAACTAGTCATATATAAATCAGAGTCTTGGCATAAAATCTATGATTTGAACTCTTCAGAGTTTTTTAAAGTGTGCTGGTTAGAAGTCAATTTTCTTTAAACACTGTAAGAATTTCTTAAATAAGAAGCTATCTCACTCGGCTGTTATAAGTACAGTACCACGGAAGAAACTCTATGCAGCTATCCCATACGTCCTAGACGATAAATTTAGAAGTAATCTGAAGTCTGCAATAGAAAAACATTTTAACATGTTGCAAGTCATTTTAATACCAAAAATCCACTTACAATAGGGTCCCTTTTAAACTTAAGGATAGAATCTGCCCAATAATGCAATCGTCAGTCGTATATAAATATACTTGCCCCAGATGTAATTTAGGGACTTACGGGATCGACTAAACGATTGCTGAGGGTCAGAGCAGATTCACATAAAGGTGTTAATCATCGTACTGGTTGCAGATTGTCCAATCCAGAATTTCTAATATCAGAAATCATTCAAATATATGTAATACAAGTATTGATTATTCTGACTTCTCTGTTTTATGCCAAACAAGTCATCCACACGAACTGCTAATTTTAGAATCGTTATTCATAAAACAGCTAGTTCCTAAGTTGAACTCACACACCACCTCTGTTCAGTTGTATCTGGCTTGAGCCAGTTTTCTTTGCTGCTTTCCTTTTCCTTTTAGTCGTTCAGTTCTCAACCTTTTAGTCTAGCAGGTGCTTTTTATGAATTGTCTTGTTTTAATGTATATTTACATAGCATGTTGAGACTCTTGAAGTCGTTAGTTTTATTCCATGTATTTTAATTTGTAAATTTTCTTTTTTAGCCCTGATGATGTAACAATGTGTTACGAAACGTGTCGGCAAATAAATACCACCTACAGATGACCGACTGTCTCCTTGTCACCGTCCTGAGATATATATATATATATATATATATATATATATATATATATATATATATATGAATATATATACACACACATATATATATATATATATATATATATATATATATGAATATATATACATATATATATATATATATATATATATATATATATATATATATATGTGCATATATATATGTATATATATACATATATATATATGATAATATATATATGTGCATATATATATGTATATATATACATATATATATATGATAATATATATATATATATATATATATACATATATAAATATACATATATTATATATATATATACATATATAAATATACATATTATATATATATATATATATATATATATATATAATATATATATATATATATATATATATATATATATATATATATATATATATATATATGTATGTATGTATGTATGTATATATGTAGAACCTACTGGTCACTTTTTACCAGATACATATGTAATTGTAATAGCCACAATGCCCTCGTAACTTCTCGAATTGTTCGCGCTTTTTTGGATATGCTTGTCACTACAAAGCCTTTAGGTCCAAGTGCAAGAAATTGAAGTGGTTGTGATTGTGATTATGGTGACACGGGTTCGTTTCCCGCTACCGCACATCACAACCACTTCAATTTCTTGCACTTGGATCTCAAGGCTTTGTAGTGACAAGCGCATCCAAAAAGGCGCAAAGAATTCGAGAAGTTAAGAGGGCATTATGGCTATTACAATATACAATCATGAAGCTACAAATGTCGTTTAATACCCAATTCACGCTACTTCGGGAATATCCCCGATGGGGAATTATCACCAAAGGGGAATTTTATAAGTGATAAATGGATCGGTACCACCGAGTCTCGATCCCTCGACACAGTACTTTCCAACAACTCCAGCCGACGGTCAAATTATTGAGCCACCCGGTGGTACCGATCCATTTATCACTTATAAAATTCCCCTTCGATGATAACACCCCATCGGGGATATTCCCGAATTAGCGTGAATTGGATATTAAACAACATTCGTGGCTTCATGATTTTAGATACATATATACATATATATATACATATATGTTTATACATATATGTATACACACATTATATATATATTCATATATATTTATAAAATATATATGAATATATATATAATTATATATATACATATTTTATAAATATATGAGTATATATATAATGTGTTTATATATATATATATATATATATATATATATATAATATATATATATATATATATATATATATATATATATATATATATATGTATATATATATATATATATATATATATATATATATATATATATATATAATCCTCGAACTCTCAGAAGATTGACTGTCTCTAAACAAAGAATATCATCCCACGATTGCTTTGAGAGTTTTACAATTGCTTTTCATCAAGAGTTTTGAATACAGACGTCCAGACAGAGCCTGTCACTGCTTGATGTATGATCACATATTTCACATCCATTTCTGGGAGCAAAGAAAGAAAGGTGTCAGTTATATGAGTTGGTGTTATGAGAAATTTGCGAACGCTGTATTTCTCGCGGAATGCTTGTTATTTCACAGTATTGTGTTAAGGAGTTTACTAAAGTGTATTTTCCGGGAATTTCTTACACTATTTTCAGCGCATGTTTTATCTGGTTATTGTCTATGGTGATTTGAAGAACTTGTCACTCAAACATTCAGTCTGCAAGTTTCACTTTGCTCAGTATTAAGCAACATGAGTTTCTGTCAAGGTAAAGTTGTGAATGTATGCAGTTCATGCATATAATTTTCAAAGACATGGTCTTTTGATTGACTAGCATTAAAATGAAGTAGTTTCATCATTTTCATACTGCACTAAAAATATGGATACAGTTGAACAGTTGCAGAGCGCCATGTACCACCATTACTTCTTTGAAGTTCAGAAAGCGTAAACCAGTATATATAACAAATTACTTAAATGATATGGCTATCAATATATCTCTATATACCTAAGCTCTTTATGATGTTGACAAAATGTCACAGCATCTTTGGTTTTATTTGACCCATTATCTAACAGCTTTTGACCTCATACAACAGGAAAATCACTGACGGGAAAGAGAGCTTCAGCCAGTGCCAACAATACAACGTGACCTGGGATGACCTGAGCTCTCTCAATCTGACTGACACCGACAGTTTGGTACCTACATTCAATCAATCATATGGAATCATTGGTAAGGGAGACTTCGTTATCATCTGAACTGTGTGCCACTTAGCAAATACAGTAATGTTAAAAAATTCATTACAATTAATTCAGTATTACTGAAACATTTAGAACTTTATAAGGCAAAAGGCAGACTATTGAATTAGAGAGGAAATTCAGTAATGATACCGAATACTGCATTACGTAACAAACCTAATATGATTCTTAACTGCATTTATGTGGATTCTTAATTACTAGGTAGAAGAATACAACATTCAATTACATTAAAATTCATTGAAAAATGTGGTCAAATAAATGACACATTAATTTCTCACAAAGAAAACTAAGCAAATATTTTCACGAATCCTAATGCTGTGCTTTCTAAGGTTTTGGCATCGTTTTCGAGTTACAGCAAACCCCTTACACACCAACAATTGTAACCAACAATTGTAAGGAACTTGCAGTGGAAAAAAGTAATTTTGGGGTGGGGAATTGATAAGATCTGTAGTAACGGTGATTGGAATATCACACAAAGCACTCCGTATGCAATCCGATGAATAAGTCTCACACTCTTTTAAAAACTTTTGACGTGTCAAATACGAATGAAAACCAACAAGAAACATAATTTATCATGAAATGATAATAGTTTAATGTTGTTTAAAGAATACCGTTGCTTTATGACGGTTTCTGATCTTTACTTTGCGAACAGTGTCAAAGGACAAAGGGAAGTTGAAGCCTGTTGCTATAAACAGTGAAGCTCAAGTACCCCTCTAACCTACAAACTGTGTCAAATATGGAAGCTAACCTTAAATTAAGGAGAGTGAAGTTTCAGGTTTCTCTGCATTCCTCTCAAAACAATTTCCTAAATTTTCTGCCCCTCTGGTGTTGTTTGATCATACACCTAGCACCAGAGAAAGCAGGAAAGAACCTCACACAAGAGAGTCAAGGTGGAAATGAACATCCACGAGCGAAAGTGAGATCCCCCTGAAAACAAGACATTTATTAAATTTTGAACGCGATTCTGCACTGGGTGAACGGATGATAAATACCATGACAAAATGTGTATTGTCATCTAGGACAGTGGTTTTCAACCTTTTGATGCCCATGTGCATTGTAATCAAAACTCAAATTACACTTTTTCACTTCTGAAATTAAGCACTGGCCTGCATTTACAGTAAATAAATTTGGTGCATTGCAATCAAAACTCAAATTACACTTTTTTGCTTATGAAATTAAGCTGGCCTGCATTTACAGTAAACAAATTTGGTGCATTCTAATCAGAACTCAAGTTACACTTTTTCATTTACGAAAGAAAGCACTGGCCTGCGTTTACTGTAAATGATTTTTCATTTTTTAAATACTATTTTGAAGATGTCCGTGGCATGGCCGCCCCCTCAGAACTGCCCATGGCCCCCCCACAGGTTGAAAACCACTGATCTAGGTGGAGCACAATTGCGCATGCGCAATGTTTTTCATTGAATACACTCAAGGATCGAACAGCTGGATAAAATAAAATATAAATATAGTTTAATGTTCCCTACTACACTATTAACCGATAAATTTTTCCGTTTCAGCAAATTATTCCATACGCCTCACGAGAAAAATAAATTGTTCTCAAAGTCATTCTCCGACTATTAGCCTCCATCCTCACGAATTGGCGAGTGAATTTGTGCATGAAACAAGGATAATTGCTAATTTAAACTTGATTTACAACTTATTAATTTGGTACATAATAACAACCCGATATTGTGTACAAATTCTGACTCAAATTAAAAGCTATATAATTGAAATTAATTTGAATCAAATACCAGATAATATAAGAAAGTGAAAAAAATACTATGGAGTTATTTACATTTACGCAAATTCTGGATAAAACAAGGTTGGACTTTCCTAAACAAATGCAAACTTAAAATAAAATAACAGAATACAGAATTATGCATTTATACATATATAAATAAAAAAACATTAATATGACTCGCACATAGGGAATTCTAAATAACTTCAAGTTACCCGAGGGACTTTTAGATGATTCTGATTCTGAATTCAGGATGTCAGGCCGGATGGGACTACGATCACAGTGACTACGACTCGACGCTGAGCATGGATCAAAACTGGGTCTGCGGCAACGCCTCTATGGCAGCTAACTGGCAATCAGTCGGAGTTGCTGGAAATGTTGTTGGAACGCTTGTCCTCAATACAATGTCCGATCTGTAAGTGTACCTAGATGGATTCAGTTTTTAAATTCTGAGTAGTTCGTTTTCAGTTCACTGTCAGACCTGTAAGGACCTGATCAGATTCCGCGTTTTTAATTTACGTGTCAGTTTTCCAATGAGAATTAACAGTTTTCACAGTTACTAGGGATCATCAACCGGTTACCTCCAAACTTTAGTCAAGGTTATGTCTGTGCAATGAACGAACAAGTAACAGGACATCAGTGTAAATCAAGGTTTATATTAACCATGAAGTTTGTACGAAAATTTCTATTCCGATGAAACATGCCTAATGTGGTTTTCTTAGATACAGACTTCATGGAATTGCCGTATTTCTCAATGTACTGATGCGTTCAATGCACGTATTAGTGGAAGAACGGAATTTTTATTGTTGTTTTGGTAGGTTGTGTCCATTGCTCTAATTAAAACAATCACTACTGCAGTACTAATATATCTTTTAACTACAACACTAAACTAGCGGCTGTAATTTTGGTTTTACTAGAATACTTGTATTCTTTTAATTGATTGAATACAAGAAGGAAACAACAAAAAGTTCAGAAATTTTTGTATGAACGTATACATGTAGTGTACAGGTAAATGTGTTGTATATCTATACTATCTATACTACTCTTTCCAGACTGGGTCGGCGGCCTATGTTCTTTGTGTCAGTGGTGATATTTGCCGTATTTGGCTTGGTGCGCCTGTATGTGACTTCATTCATGTGGATAATGGTTACCATGTTTTTGGCATCCTTATCCTTTCCCCCTATTCTGGAGTTGCCACTGATAATAGGTATGGCCAAATCATACTATATATATCAATTGTTTGAGATTCATAATCCCTTCAGAACTGTATGTATATACTGTATATATACATATACAGTGTGTGTATATATATAATATATATATAAATATATATAAATATATACGTATATGTAGAATCTACTAGTCACTTTTTACCAGATACATATGTAATTGTAATACCCACAATGCCCTCTTAACTTTATCGAATTCTTCGAGCTTTTTTGGATACGCTTGTCACTACAAAACCTCAAGATCCAAGTGCAAGAAATATGACGAAATTACGATGTCCGGTAGCGGGAAACGAACCCGGGTTCGTTAATCAAAACGAGGTACCATTGTCGACCGCACATCAGAATTTCTTCATATTTCTTGCACTTGGATCTTAAGGCTTTGTAGTGACAAGCGTATCCAAAATAGCACGAAGAATTCGAGAAAGTTAAGAGGGCATTGTGGCTATTACAATTACATATACGTATATACATGTATATATATATACATATATATATATATATATATATATATATATGTGTGTGTGTGTGTGTGTGTGTGTGTGTGTGTGTGTGTGTGTTACCAGCAGTGTGTGAAAAGCAGGTATTCTATAGAATGCTTAGGCAATATATATACAATATAGTAATCTCTCGACTATCTGGATTAGTAGAGTCAAGGCCCTGTCGTATAATGGCGAAATCCAGATAAGGGTGAGTAAAAAAAATCTAGGGGCATTCAAGGGTAACTCCGTACCTAACCTTGTTAATACCAATTAACTGTTAACACTAAATATGCTTGTAAACAACAACCATCACACTTTAAACTGAAAACTTTATGGAAAAGGCAATTATCTGCCGTTTCCCCCATATCTGAAGCATATTATTATTATTATTATTATTATTATTATTATTATTATTATTATTATTATTAGATGAAACCTGTTCATATGGAATGAAGCCGACAGGGGCCACTGACTTGAAATTCAAGTTTCCAAAGAATATAGTGTTCATTAGGATGAAGTAAGGTGATGTAAAGGGAAATACAGAAAGAAGGGGCCCCTCTTATTAAAGAAAAAATTAATTAATAAATTAACAAACAGATGAAAATGTATTAAAGTGCAAGTAGAATAGTATTAGTGTAGCAACGCATTGCACCTTTGATTGAGCTTCTTAAGTTCCAGTTGCAAGACTTCCTCTGGGAGGCTGTTCCACAGTCCAACGGTGTGAGGAATAAAGAACCTCTGGAACTGAGAAGCTCGACAGCGAGGCACATTTACAGCATACTGGTGCTGCTGTCCAGCGAATCTGGTCGCTCTCGGCAGATAAAGGGGATCAGGGATCAATTGTGAATGTGAAAGATCTCTGTTGAAACACAACTTATGAAAAAGTGACAAACAAGACACCATCCGTCGATGGTCAAGTCATTACTACTATTAGGAAACAGAAACCTACCACCACGAACCACTCTACCTAAAAGAGAGAAATCTCTGGCAGAAGCAGACATCCACACCGGAGAACAGTAATCTAGTAAAGGGAGTACAAATAACCTAAAACAGGTTGCACTGATTTCATCACTGTTATAAAAATATGTGGCCTTACGAACAATACCTAACTTTTGTGCGGCATTTGCTGAAACTTACATTGGATATTTCTCAAAAGTTAGAAGTAAGTCGAATGTTACATCTAGAATAGTTTAAAGCTCCAGACTCGTTCAGCAAAGTTCCATCCACCTGAAGGGAGGATGGTGTGGAAAATCTGTGCGAGATCTACTAATCAATAGCGTTTTCGTTTTACTGGAGTTCAGATTCATACCCCGCCGACTACACCATTCCCTGATCCGGTCCATGTCCCGAATGAGGCTGAGGGCGCTTCATATACTGCATAAATACACTTTGAAAAAAATGCAAAGCCTCTCTCTCGCTCTCTCGTAAATGACTGAACCCTTGGTACCACCACCAGCCACGATTGTATTTATCTCTTGGGTTGAAAAATAAAAAATAAGAAAATAGTGTAAAACTATAAATGAGAGTAGTATAAAACATAATAAAAAAAAGTGAAGGAGTGTGTTTTACTGTATAGGCTTCAATGTAAGCCATACCTCCATGGTTGTTCTCTCTCTCTCTCTTTTGACACCGTATCTCTTCCTTTTTTTATTTATTTATTTTTTTTTTTGCTTTGTTACAGGACAGTACTGTACATATCCTTTCATGAAATGTGGGAAAATCATAAGCATAACACGAAACAAAAGCTCTAGAAAGTCCGATGTCTACCTAGCCCTCTTCACCCACCCAATACTGCATCCACAACCCCTTTCTCTGAGTGAATTCCTCTTCACAGCCTTACTGGCCCTCTTCTCCCATGGCACCCAGCGAACTGACCCCTCCCCCCGCCACCTTAGAAACATCTCCAGGGCTCCTCGACCCCCCAAAACTCTTCCACTTCTGTCTATAAGTGTAAGCAGTGTTACCAACATTTTCCCGAGGCTGTGCAGCATTGCCAGCCATCGGAGTAGTTTTTTTTAATTTTTTGAAATTTATATATATCATACCTCTTTGGGCCTTGGTCCCTGGTCAGGATGTGTAGGATAATGTCTAGTTCCAGATAATGAAGATCCGCATAATCGAGGGATTATTGTATATATACGTGTGTGTATATATAAAGTATATACTGTACATATGCAGTATACACACATGCGCACACACACACACACACACATATATATATATATAATATATATATATATATATATATATATATATATATATATATATATATATATATATATATATATATATATATATATATATATATATATATATATATATATATATATATATATATATATATATTTTTGTCACATACACGGTGACATTTTATAGTCACAAATATCATTTAATATCAATTGACTACACCTCAGGAATAAATTACACGCAAGGGGAATTAATTCCTCATGGGTGTAAGTTATTTCCGAGGTATAGTGAAGCGGATATTAAACGATATTTGTGGTTTAATATTTGTGAATATATACAGTAAATGTGTACATTCATAGTGTTATTCATACATTTTATTCCATATTTTGATTTTTTAATTTAAGTTTGCAATACTATATTCTGAAATTTTGTGGGTTGCATTCACACATTTTTGTAATTCTATAATTCATTATTTTTACTTGAAGATACCTCTAATGCACATAAACATATACAATTTATCTCTCAGTACAGATATTCCTCTTTTTTCCTAAATTCAGGTCCTCGTTTTGAGCTTACATTTTTGTTAGTTTGCTTTTTTGAAAATACTGTACTACTATAAAGTAGAGCTATTTATTTTCAAAGTAACACCAAAAGCAGTCTGTGTGTTATTGACCATGCCAGTATACTAGAACAGTTGTCCCCAAAAGTTTATCTGTAATTAAAATAATGTGCCAATTAAGCATCATTCAAATTATTTTCTTTTAGGAAAGTTGTTGCTGATTATATACGTTCACTTGAGTATGTGCTGGTAAAATAAGACTAAGAGTCATTAGAGTGCATTTCCACCTATCCATAGGGTAAACAGGAAGATCAGTTCTGCAGAGAAAACCTTTTGGATAATATACAGAAAGTTGGTATCTATTTATGCATCCACAGTTTGATGTACAATCACTCAAAAGTGTTTTGCAACATGTTACAGAGGTTTTCGTTCACCTAACAGTAATTTGTTCTTTTGATATTTACAAGGAAGTGTAATTTTCTTATTCGATTTTGGTTATTAATCATACGGTTAACAATATATAAAAGAATGGTGAGTGAAAAATTCATATTACGAAAAATCACGAAACATTTTGAAAAATTTCACTTCAGATGATTGGTCAAAAGAGTCAAAGAAGAAACTATATTTCGAATCCAGAAAAAAAAGCTTATTGACTAATAAAATAATATTGAATAATCATCAATGAAATTATATGTAAATAAAGAAAGAAAGAATTCAACCATTGTTGTTGTCAAAAACAAAAAACAAAAAATCTCATAACATCGTATGTTATCGTGTGACTCCACATTCGGGCAGGAAAGTTAAACTAAACTGTCTCGCCACCTGCACCGATAAGATGGGTAACAGACTCAGCCGCACCACATTATCTCACAGGTCATCGACCATGAGCTTGCATGAGACTAATGTTGCTCGGCAGCTTAGCGTAAATAAAACAACCATGTATAGAGCGATGCTACAACAGAGAGAACGAGGAAATATTTTAAATTTGTTGTAAAAAATGGAGGACGACCCCACTGTTGCATTACTGCTGAGGATCGTCATCGGATGATCATTGTAGGAGCTCCGCCTAACTCACAACCGGTGTCGCTATAAAGACAGAACATTATGCTCTCCCTTCAAGTTGCTGCTCAAACCATCCCTGACAGGCTACATGAGACCAAGATATTATTTCATCATATTCATGACAAGAAACACTTCATATCAGAGAAACACAAAGAATAGAGGCTAGGGCTTGCGTTACAATATAATCCAGTGGCCGATCATTTCTGTAAGAGTCATCTTTTGCGATGAGGAGGAGACATTCTCCACTGATGAGCATGGTAGTCTTCTTCACTGCTGGCGTTTAACATTAATTAAATTAATGTTGAACTTCTTGCTAATTTTAATTCTTTAGGAACTTGGATAATAAAAAATACAAAAATAGGCGTTATATATTCAGTTAACTTCATAAGAAGCATCAAAATGACAGCCCTCAGTAACAATGAAAGAAATCAGAAATTACACATGATAACGGCATTATATATATATATATATATATATATATATATATATATATATATATATATATATATATATATATATATATATATATATATATATATATATATATATATATATATATATATATAGTGTGTGTGTGTGTGTACAGTATATATATATATATATATATATATATATATATATATATATATATATATATATATATATATAAATGCGATTATAGTCTAAGTATTACAAAAATAGACATGAAATTTTTAGTCTAGTTCAAAATATTTTATATATTAAGTTTCACTAGTTTACAATACACTGTACAAAGGATTAATCATTCAAAAATTTGATTCATAATAATGTGCACGCAAATCTTTACAAACGTCGTATTTGTTGATGTTAATAAGGCTAATAGTTCAACTTTTAATAGTCGTAGGCCTATGTCTACAAAGTTCACACATATGAAGGAGATAAAACAGAGATGGTAATGGCATTTGGAGATGAAAATATTAAAACATAAGAACAGCGATGACCCCTGAAGTATTATAGTAACATATTTTAATCAAGTAAAGTATGACAACAGTCAACAGTATCAGAAAAAGCCCTGTTTAAGGGAAACTGCAGGTAATTTCTCGGACCTACCACTAGTGTTCAGTTGTTTCATGCGCTTACAACTGAGTTGCCAAATAGCGCCAGATGTCACTATTATAAGCTGTTGTCCAAAAAGTTTTGAAATATGTTGCAAAACATTTTTGAGTGATTGTACAAGTGAAAAACCTATTCCAACAGGGCGTAGAAGAATGGTAACTCTTTAAAGATCATAGAGACATCAAATTTTATCTGAAAATTAATATTTACACATGTGGTCATGGACTTACATCCTGCTTAATGTCATGTACAGTTCATGACCCTAAATATGTTAAAAATAAAATGAGTATTATTCTGCATTTTATGCTGCACCGGTATAGCGCTATTTCTGTTGAGATACGTTGTGAATGTTCCCTCGTGTCTGTGTAGATAACTATCAAACGTACCTATGCAGGCATAAATATTTGCAAAAATAACTTGTGTGTGCGTACTGACAAGAAATTGCAAAGATGAAACATCATCACAATAGATTAGCTCTTCAACTTCTTCTTCCTCTTTCAGTTATGGAACAAGTGTCTCCAACTTGGAGAGCCAGAATCACAGCTACCAGCTTCATGCTGTGGACTTCAGGAATGTGTTTCCTTCCCCTCATTGCTTGGCTAGCAAGAGACTGGATCGTGTTAGGCTTGATTACGACAATTCCATTTTTTGTGTTTGTTCTTTCATGGTGGTAAGAGATGGTCCTCATTTTTTCTTGCTCATATCAAAATAAAGCACTAAAGCCCTATTACATCCTCTATTTTACGTGATGTGTTATCTCTTGATACTGAGAACATACACTTTAATGCAATGGCACAAAAATATAATCTTTTCAGCAGATGACTTATTAAAAACTCTTTATGCTACTGATTCTAATTATATTTGTTTTTCAGAATAATAAAACAGAGGAAATTAAAAAATAATTGGGTTTGGGGTGAAATAATGAGCGGAGAATTAACATATCACTGGAAAGGGTGAAATACCCAACCCTCGTAAAGTTGCCACTTTACTCGCAGAAGTTGATTATTACATTTATTACACATCTTGACAATGCCAGAGAACTTGAGAAAAATGCAACAATTCCAGCTTTTAAACTGACGTGTGACCATAAAAAATAAGGCAACATAAGAAGTACTTGGGGAAAAATAACCTTTCACAAAAATACTGCCTACCAGCTTTCATTAAAATCTGGGAAAAATAAAATCTTGGCCTTTTAACAAACCTTTAACCTTGAATAATAGATGATAAAAAATTATGTGACGAATAATCACTAAACCTACCTATCAAGTTCCATCAAAATCATTAAAAAATATATATACCTGGGGGATATACCAACCCTAAAAGTACCTACCAAGATTTATCCAAATCTGCAAAGAATAACGACCTTTAAATTGACCGGTGACCCTCATAAATAGGCCAAGGTAAAAATTATTTGGGGATAAGATCAACAACGGTACCAACATACCAAGTTTCATAAAAATCAAACAATACGGAATGTGTCTAGGACCAAAGTCACAAGAAACAAGAATCAAAGAGCTCTGTGTTCCTGGTAAAAAGAGGTAGAGAGGTGAGAAGGGAAATGTGTTAGATATCGGGTGTTGCAAACACCACGAGCAATACTGCTTGACTGATCGAGTAATTTGTATTAATTAGTAGTAATAATAATTTTTGTATTTAACTGGGAGTCATAGTGACAAAGTAATTAACACTTGCAATACGTGTAATGTTGGAATTCATTAAAATATCTTATGAACTTTGCAGGGTATTGCCAGAATCTCCCCGCTGGCTCCTGTCCCGGAACCGACTGGATGAGACAGCCTCTCTCCTGAGATCAATCGCCCAACGCAATGGAAGACCTATTCCAGAGAAACTGGAACAGAATATTCAGAGCATTGCTTTGATTCACAACAACCAAAGCAACTATGGAGCTCTGCAGCTGTTCAAGTACAGAAGAGTCTGCATTCGAACCATTCTGCTCACAGCTTGCTAGTAAGGCCTTCATCTCGCTTACAGTACAGTACTGTTATTTGCATGAATAGTTAGTAATATCAAGTATTTGTGGACACTATCAACTTTATTTTGATAAAATTAAGTTATTCCTTGAGAAATTATCCACTTTGTTACACAGGTGAATTATATATATATATATATATATATATATATATATATATATATATATATATATATATATATATATATATATATAATATATATATAATATATATATATATATATATATATATATATATATATATATACACACACACACACAGGGTGTTTCAAAATTAGAGGCCCGCCCCCTACAGCATGAACTGAAATTGATATGGACAAAAACAAAAGTAATTCAGAACAGGTATTTAAGTTTCTCTCTGAGTATTTAATATTTTGTGTGGCCTCCATCTGCCCGTACCACAGCCTGCATTCTTGAGGGGTATGATTTCAGCAAATCGCAAAAAAGCTGAGACTCAAACTCCATTTCCCTGAGCACTTCGGTCACCTCTCTTTGCAAGTCGTCGAGGCTTGGTGTAGCATCACAGTTCACTGTGCGTGCTTCAACACAATCCTTTAAGATACTACCAATGTTTTCACACACATTAAGGTCAGGGGAGCTACCTGGAAATTCACTTACCGAGAAGAAATCGATACCACTGTTTCAAAGCAACTCCTGTGTCTGAAGACCCTCGAAACATGGTGCCTTATCATGCAAAAATGTGACTTCTTCAACAGATAACACATTTTCAGGATCTTTGAGGAAAGGAACACTCCACCAGTAAGCACAGTTTCTCTGAAGTGTTCGCCATTCCATGACTGTCCTTTTTCTTTGATGATCCACATTGACCGTTTGGCTGTGAAACAGAGAAAATTTCCCAGACATTCAGGAAATTTCACAACTTGGCGATAGCGCACATCATCGCTGATATCATCCAACTTTGCAGCCCAAATGATGTCATTTTTATGATTTGGCTTCCTGACTGTGTAAATGAAGAATTCATCTGATGTGGCAACATGGAGAAAGTCAGCTTCATCCCAGTCTTTAAGAAATGAACCACAAAACCATGCACGGTCTTCTCTCTGTTGCTGAGTGATATTGGGCTTGCTGATAACATGAAATGGCTTGATACCAGATTTTTTCAACTCACGATATACACCACTATAACTTCTCTTCTTTCCCCTTTTTGTTTCTAGTTCAAGCGCCAATTTAGGTAAAGACTTTCTTGGTCTACCCACTGCCTCAGCTATGATGTCTTTTGACTCCTGAGAAAGGACTTCAGGCCTTCCAAGATTCTCACTCTTTTCGCGATGAAAGTCATATGGATTTTTGTTCCAATTTCTTTTAACAAAAGATTCATCTCTTTTAATGTATTTAGCTATACAGGAATGTGAAATGAAGGATGCGCCAGCATCCCTGGCCTCTCTGAAGGTTATAGCCCGGATTCGGTCAATACATCTGATTTCCTCCGAGTCGTTAGCCATGGCTGTATCTAACTCCGTCACTCAGTCTGAAAATACAAGAAATGTAAAATGAAAAATAGCTTAATAGAAACTTAAAATAATGTAAATGGAGATAGGCTATAGCAGAAAACTTCATAATTTTCCATTTGTTCTGTGGAGGGGGCTCTAATTTTTGAAACACCTGGTATATATGTGTGTGATATATATATATATATATATATATATATATATATATATATATATATATATATATATATATATATATATATATATATATATATATATACAGGCAGTCCCCAGGTTATCGGTGGGGTTCCATTCCCAACAGCGTGATGATAACCAAAAATCGCCAATAACCAAAATTCGGCGATAATAGCGCTGATCCCTGGTTATCGGCTCCGCCAATAAGTGGGGATCAGCGCCGATAAACCGGGGATCAGCGCTGATAACCGGGGATCAGCACCGATAACTGGAGATCAGTGCATATCAGTGCTGAAAATCCAGTTATCGTCATCACTAGACAAGCGCTGTACAACCGGATCGCCAATAATCAGGGACTGCCTGAATATAGTCATAACCCAAACTTACGCGAGGTTATGTTCCAGACCCCCTCGCGCATGGCAAATTTCCACATAAGTTGGCAAGGTCTCTAAAAATGCTAATAAATGCTTATTTCTACAATTTAAACACTAAATGTGACCCTAATCATGCTCCTAAAGTATTAAACTAACTTTTAAATGAAATTAAAGTTACTGTAATTTCATTAAAAAAAGAAATAAATGGTTGACATACAAATACAGAAGAGTGTGGAAATTAGTATACTATTTCTCTCTCTCCCCATTCCACCGATCTATTTTTCGAAGTCTTCTCAACCTTGTTTTTAAAAACTTCTTTATTCAGTCTCTTTCTCTTCGTTCTGAAATGCTCTATGTCTCTATGTTTTAGATTGGAGCATTTACAGTTTGTAGATGGTACGGGTAAAATTAGATCAATTTAAAATTATCTACTGTACAGGTAAAGACATACAGAGAAACAATAATACGAAGGCTGCGCTAACTATGAACGAGAGAGAGATAACAATTGTCCTTACTTAAGAGAGTGAAATTTTTTATGAATTATTATCGACCTTACCTTACAGACCTTACAGTTCATTCGGGTTGCCCCAGGTCACTCAGTGTAAGGCACCTCTGATGTCTACCAGAGAATTGCTAATGCATCTTCCGGTATATTTTGCATCTTCCAATCTTGGATGGTCTGGGATGCATCTTAGATATTTGACGAGCTTATTCTTAAACACAGCTAAGCTCACTCCTGATATGTTCCTCAGATGAGCTGGTAGCGCACTGAATAGACGCTACATTATCGATGCTGGTGCGTGGTGGATTAATGTCCTGTGTGCTTTCCTTAGTTTTCCTGGTATAGTTTTGGGCACTATTAATCTACCTCTGCTTGCTCTTTCTGATATTTTTAGCTCCATGATGTTTTCGGTAATTCCTTCTATCTGTTTCCATGCCTGTATTATCATGTAGCGTTCCCTTCTCCTTTCGAGACTATATAAATTTAAGAATTGTAGTCTTTCCCAGTAGTCAAGGTCCTTAACTTCTATTCTAGCTGTAAAGGACCTTTGTACACTCTCTATTTATGCAATATCCTTTTGATAGTGTGGGTACCATATTATATTGCAATATTCAAGTGGACTATGTGCATACGTTTTATAAAGCATAATCATGTGTTCGGCTTTTCTTGTTTTGAAGTGCCGGAACAACATTCCCATTTTTGCTTTGCATTTTGCCAATAATATTGCTATTTGATCATTGCATAACATATTCCTATTCAACATCACACCAAGGTCTTTAACTGCTTCCTTATTTGT
>NC_089759.1:11074156-11276656 GCF_040412425.1 Macrobrachium rosenbergii | reverse complement strand
CATCGGCAATGTTTCCAAGAAAAATAACAGAAGAAAATGATACGAGACAAATCATATTCCTCTGCTTGGTCACAAAATCAATCAGATCCCTGAGCTGGTTTTCTATGGAGGGCTTCCTACACTGGCATTCTCACCACACCATCGGCATCCTATGTTGATATGGGTCTCCTCACACTTCTTCTCTGTTATCCTACTTCACCTTCCCCCCCTTCCATCTTGACCCTCCCTTCTTTATCACACCCCATATCAACCCGGCGTTCCAGACTATCCCGTATCACACTCCTGTTGCTAAGTGATTCTGCTGGATTTGAATGGAATGGTTCCCTCATTGGAGGGGTGGGTAGAGCTCTCGGCTAGCAGGCTGTTGGCCCAGCGTTCGACTCTCCGGCTGGCCAATGAAGAATTAGAGGAATTTATTTCTGGTGATAGAAATTCATTTCTCGTCATAATGTGGTTCAGATTCCACAATAAGCTGTAGGTCCTGTTGCTAGGTAACCAGTTGGTTCTTAGCCACGTAAAATAAATCTAATCCTTCGGGTCAGCCCTAGGAGAGCTGTTAATCAGCTCAGTGGTCTGGTTAAACTAAGATATACTTTTTTTTTAATGGAATGGAATACAGAATTTAGGCCAAAGGCCAAGCACTGGGACCTATGAGGTCATTCAGCACTGAAAGGGAAGTTGAAAGTAGAAGGGCTTGAAAGGTGTAACAGGTGGAAAACCTCGCAGATGCACTATGCAGCAACAAAAATGGAAGAGAGACTATGAATGGAGGTACAGTAAAAGGAATGAAAGGGGTTGCTGCTAGGGGCCGAAGGGACGTTGCAAAGAACCTTAAGTAATGCTTACGGGGGTGTTGGATTTGAATACAAAGCAGTTTAGTACCTTGACATAATTTCAACTTAAATTTAATTCCCGATAAGAATGTGGCCCATTTCCCTCAATGGATGAATAAAAAGCACTTCATTTCTTTTTGCTCATAACTCTTTCCCTTCTTTCAGCACGTCCACGGGGAGTGGGTTCCCTACATCATTCTGTTTGCCATTGGAGTCATCGGTTTCATCTGTGGGTCTCTCTTACCCGAGACTCTAAATGCCGACCTGCCACAGTCACTCATGGATGCCAACAATTTCCTGCCATCTGAGAAGTTCTTCTCCTACAAAGGAAAGCGCCTGTGGTCAAAGAAGGTGAAGGTTTCTTCACAAAATGGACAAGAGCTTGGACAAGATAATCCTGTGTCAGTGGACAATGATGTAAACAGCAAAGTTCATTAGACTACATAATGACTCCATTGTATATCACAAGTTGATAAAATATCATTCTCATCTTTTGTACAGTTCAGTTATTGAATATAAAAGCATTATACAGAGCATATCACATCTCCAAAAATAATAAAAGTTATATGCCTCAACACTTCTGACTTTCCAATTATAAGAAAGCATAGTGAGCTGTCCTCATTATCAGTTCATTGACGTTATAAGAACACTGACCTTCAATGGTGGCAAAGAAAGAAGCCACGTGAAATGAAACAAACATCTAATACAGATATGAATGAAATAAATGAATGGAATAAATATATTCACTAATATTAAGCCGCAACTACTGTTTGATGTTAGTTTCACTATAACTTTGGAGTAAGTTACACTCAAGGGTAATTATAATTGATAAATGCTTTTACGCATATATATATATATATATATATATATATATATATATATATATATATATATATATATATATATATATATGTGTGTGTGTGTGTGTGTGTGTGTGTGTGTGTGTGTGTGTGTGTGTGTGTGTGTGTGTGTGTGTGTGTGTGTATCACATGAGAACATATATACAGTGGTGCCTTAGCATTCAGACTTCATCCATTCCAGAAGGCTGTCCGAATGCCGACCAGCCCGATTACTGAGCAAATTTTTCCAATATGGAATAATGTTAACTGGATTATTCCATCCCAGACTCTAAAAAATACTAATACTGAAGTAATTTAATCTTGGAATCAAAATAAAACAAACAAAAAAACATAAAATAAATGTAAATTTATTCTCACTTTGCCTGTGCTTAAAAGAGGTGATGGCATATGTGGGAGGTGATGAAGAAGGTGAAGAGGAGGAAAGATATAACTATCTTGCCTCTTCACAAATGATGGTCTCATAAACACTATCACCGACTAACTGTTTTTGGCTTAGCCAATATTAACAACAATTTCTCAAACTCTTCAATGGTCTGAGACCTTTATTTTGTAACAGTTTTCACTCCCTTCGGAACATCAGCTCAATTGATGGCCTTTTTATATGTAATATTGAAGAATTGCAAATTTTGTCATACAAAGCTCCTTAACCAGATCAATGATGTAGAGACCACTTTCAGCTGTTGCTAAGTTTCTTTTTAAGCTCTATCAGCTGTCATCTATGTACTTTTCTTTCTGGTTTGCTGTCAGCTCTAACTTTCTTAGGCACCAGGAAGACTTATTGATATAAGAATTACCAGAAACGAAACAATACAAAGAAACATGAGAGAGCTTAGCGGAGTTGTGCACTGAGTGACAGCTACTGGTGAACAGTAGTTGCTGACCATTTAACCTTTCCTTTGTTTCAGCTTGAAACCATAAACACTTGGCACACTTAATCCAATACATTTTCTAGCTGGTCATGTTTGTTCATCTGAAAACCAAGCAAATGGATGAAAATAGAGTAATTCTTTACTATGTCATAATGTCAAAATACCGAATTATTCAGTACTGAGGTTCTACCATGTATATATATTAAATATATATATGTATATATATATATATATATATATATATATATATATATATATATATATATATATATATATATATATATATATAATATGCAGTGCTCCCCCTTTTACGTGGGGATAGGCCCAGAACCCACTGCAGAAATGCAAAAAACGAGGAAATGCAAAAATCCCCTCTAAAAATGCTTATAACTGACTTACAACTGCCAAATACCCTGTACCCCTTGAACTAAAATGCTTATAACTGCCTATTTTAACAGTTCACTGTCTAATTTAATAGTTCAAAAAAAAATATATTTAACAACATTTCAAACAAAAATACACCCCAAACCATCATCCCAAAGCACCCAAAGTCATCTTTACATCACCCTCCTACAATTGTTACTCTTAAGTATATACACCCCAAAAATGCTTATGATTGCCTATTTTAACAATTCATCACCCAAGTTAACAGTTCAAACAAAAATACTGTATACCTCAGATTATCATCCTAGAACACCCCAATATCATTTCAAAGTCATCTTACAACATTACATGCCCACCTACAACTGTTACTCTTAAGTATCCCCTATAATTCAGACATGTTTTATTTTGCCTAACGTAACTTTGCGCATCGTCTACTGCACTGCGCACAATGTACGCACATTTCAATGATATTTTGCTGCGCTGTAAGATGATTTTGAAATGATATTTATTGCACAGTAGGCATTTTAGGATAGTACTAATTTACAGGTATAGAGCATATCTAAAATAAGTGGGTAGTTAAGAACGACGGAACACGTCCCTCCAAACAGAACGCGAGGTTTTGTTACGTCACATTAGTATTTTCGTGATTACGTACAAATACATTTACAATAAAAAAAAATGATTTAGTATAGTAAGTTCTCGGTTTACGCCATACTCGACCTAGTTGTTTTGTGGTTAGTCCTCACCATCTCCCATAAATTTATTTTAAAAATCTTGTTCCGTCATTCTCTCTCTCTCTAAGTATACATATCCTTTAATGAAAATACACAGTAAAATATCAGTAAAGCATTATTTCACTTACAGAATCCATTTATACTGTTATTATATTGATCTAATCACCTTAAAAATATTTAAAATCCGAATTTCATACATAGGCTATTCAAAACCACCAGTAGCAAGTTCTCCGACAACAGAATCTCAGTTCTCTCTCTCTCTCTACCGTACAACAGTACTGTACCGTACATATCCTTTAATGAAATATCAATTACTGCACCATACACATAAAAAAATACAAAAATAAACAAACCCAGGAAGTTCACTACAAGTGAGTGCATACATACATACATGTTGCCATATTTTTTACTTTGTCTGGTCTATTGTATCGTATTTCATTAAAAGTTTAGTTGACTGTGATCATCACACATGTTATAACAGTACACAAGAGAATATTTTTCACTGTTAATGTTTCATCTCTAATCACCGTAAAAATATTTAAAATCCAAATTTCATACTATGCAACACATTCTTACTCTCCTCCCAGCTATAGTTTAACAGTACCTGTAAAGGCTCATCACCAGCTTGTTACTGTGCTTGGACTACAATGTAAACATATCAGTTCTCTCTCTCTCTTTCTCAGTATATATATCCTTTAATGAAAAAACTGCAAAATATTAACAATGTTATTTCACTTGCAGAAACCATTTATACGGTGCTCAGACTTTGATGCAAATGCCTGTTTCTCTCTCTCTCTTTCTCTCTCAATATACATATCCTTTAATGAAAAAATACAGTAATTAGTGGATACCCAGTATTGCTCTACAAAAAAAAGCAAATTAGTGATAACTTTAGAGATATGGTCCACAGAAAAATTTGCGAATTGATGAAAGTTCCCGCGTAAAATTGAAAGATATGTTCCACAATAATCCACAACAAAGTAAAGCGTGAAAAGGTGAAGCACGTAAAGTGGGGGTCCACTGTATATATATATTGCAGGAAAGCATATACTTTCCTGTGAGTGCTTCTATATTATATTTATACAGGCAGTCCCCGGTTTACGGTGGTGGTTACATTCCCAATGGCGTGCCATAACCTGAAAAACGCCATAAACTGGAACATCATAATAATAATGGGAATAAATGGCACTTCACTGTAAAACCTGGTACAGTACTGTAAAACTGCTTACGGCGCCATGAGCCAAGCGCCATAAAGTTGGAACGCCATGAACCGAGACTGCCATAACCCGGGGACTGCCTGTGTATATACATGTATATATTATATATACACAGAGAGACGAGCTGTGAGCGAGAGAGTACGCTGTGTTCGGCCGGAACGGTGTCCTTTGTCCCCCTACCCCCTTTGCGCTCCTTCGTCTATATTAATTAGTGAATTGGGAAGACTGCTAGTATCAAGACTTCTGAGTGTCCGTTGTATGCGCAAACAACTCGACATCCACGGTAAGTCCGATTCTTGTTCAAGCTTCGTCGATTGACTAATAACTTTTTTTCTGTATTTCCAATTTTTTCTTGTTTCATTCTCCAGCCACCACTTACGGTAGATGCTTTTACGAAGTCTAGATTAAGCCAATTTATTATATGGTTTAGCTTCATCCCATTTATTCCAGTAAGAGTAACTAGGACTTAGGGTAAGCAAGTCATTTTAATTCTTTATGCATTCTTTATGTTTAGAATCCATTGTTTGGAAGAGCCGTTGTGTTTCACCACCATCTTAACGCGTAGAGATTGTCTGCGTCCGAAGTTGGCGACGTTTATCGTAAAGTCTTTATTCATTGCATATTCTTTGTTGAGGTTAATTCCCCTTAACTGGCGACCTTTAGTGTTACACGACTGTCCTTGAGGTTAATTCGCAGCTTCATCGACAGGTTAGGCGTGTTCTTGGCTTGCAGGGCCGTATAAAAATTACGTAAATCAAGTAATAAACTTATCAGCCAAGATGCACTGTAACAATATATATATATATATATATATATATATATATATGTATATATATATATATATATATATATATATATATATATATATATATATATATATATATATATATATATATATATATATATATATATAATATATATATATACATACATATATACTGTATATATATATATATACATATAGTATATACATATACAGTAATACCTCACTTACGCAAGGTTAGGTTCAAGAACCCCTCATGTAAGGCAAGGATTTGCCTAAGTTTGGTACGGTTGTAAAGTTCCACTGAGCGGGTCTTCTATGACGGCGACCCGTTTTCTATGCCGCTCCTATGATAATGGATCACGCAGGATCAGCCATACTCAATCATTCAAACTTATCTATGTAAATGTATACCTGTTACTAACTTATTTTGCATATGTTTCTTTTGCTCATGTGTCAGAGTGTTGTCAATTTGATCACTGTCCATTTTTGCAGCTCACAGTGCATTTATTCATTGTATTTATTGTCAAGAGTAATTGACCTCAGGTCACCCTGGTTCTCATTGTATTCCTCGACGTGACGTCAGTCCGCTGCTATATAAACCACCTGTGTCCTCAATAAACTAGCAGTAACTTTTCTCCTACTCATTCTTTAGTACCTCTTAAATGGTCACTAGAAATGCTGATACATACAGTAAATGCTTAGTCCTACAGTTTAAACCCTAAATATGACAAAATCATGCTCCCAAAGCACTTTAATTTCATTTAAAAGTTAGTTTAATGCCATACTGTAATTCATATTTCATTACAGTACTGAGAGAGAGAGAGAGAGAGAGAGAGAGAGAGAGAGAGAGAGAGAGAGAGAGAGAGAGAGAGTTATTATTCTTACATTAGATATCAAAAGATGGAAATTCGTGATTTATGAAGTAGAGAGAGAGAGAGAGAGAGAGAGAGAGAGAGAGAGAGAGAGAGAGAGAGAGAGAGAGAGAGAGAGAGATTTCAGTATCCCTTGTAGGGTACATATTTTATTTGATTATCGAGTGGGCAACACATTTGACCACTGAATGGGCAACATTTTCTACCCTTCGCAGTCAATATGTCAAGATAATTTGACTGGGAATCGATATTATTCTTTTAAAATTTTACATATTTTACCTATAGAAATGCATAACTGTTGTAATTATAGCATGGAAAATATGAAAAAATCAACAAAAAGTACTGTAATGTCACATTTATCTATAAAACTACAGTATACAAAACAAACATATATGTCACACATACATAAAAATCACTCTCTTATCTCAGTGAGAGAGAGAGACAGAGAGAGAGAGAGAACAAAATATAACTTATACGTCAAAGCAAATATTAAAGTACCAGAGAGACAAAGAGAGAAGTTTATGTTGACAGCTGTGTTGTGATTTTAGTATCATACAATATTTATGTACAAAAATAAAAATAATAGAAATTTTTCATACCAATTTTACACATAAAAGCACGAAAACTTGTAAATTACAAAAAAAATTAAACATAACTACTACTGCAGGGTTTCTCGAGGATTTTGCAAATATCGCATCTGTGAAAAAATCGCATATGCCAACTAGTTAGGTTCCAATGAAAAGTTTGTGTGTCTATGAATTCGCGTAACTCAGAGCGTGTAAGATCAAGGTATTACTTTATATGAATTTCAAAAAATATTTTTAAAACTACTCTCCAATGGTTGGCAATGCTGTGTGGGTCTAAGGAAATGTTGGTAACACTGCTTACACTCATAAACAGGCTGAGAAAGGGTTTGGGGATGTGGGAGGCCAAGAAAAGTTTCCAGGGTGGAGAGGGGGGAGTCAGATTGCGTGGCACTATGGGAGGGGAGTGGTTGGCAACGTTGTGCTGGGGGAGTGAAGCAGTAGTAAGGCTGTTTACAGGAAGGGTTGTTGGGGATATGGTGGGTGGCCGGGGAAGGAGTTTACTGGGCTGGTAGGGAGAAGGGTGAGAATGCTGTGCAGAATGGGCGGAGAGGGATAGGCAAGCATTTGATTTCACTAAAGGTTTTTTATGTTTTAAGTTTTTTACGTTTATAATTTTCCATATTTTATTAAAGGATTTCACAGTACTGTACTGTAACTTGCATTGAAATAATCATGCACAATGCAAAAGAGAGAGAGAGAGAGAGAGAGAGAGAGAGAGAGAGAGAGAGAAACAACTGTTACCTAGATAAGAAACACCCTACTGTACACACGTACAGCCTATTACTCATTTATGTTTTTCACATTTTTTTAAAAGATATTACTATACTGTAACAAAATAATCATGCACAATACAGAGAGAGAGAGAACAAACAATACCGCAATAAGAAACACCCTACTTTACACATTTATGTTTTTCACACTTTATTCAAGGATATAAATATACTGTACTGTACGTTGTAGAAAAACAATCATGCCCAATGCAACATAAAAACAGAGAGTGCAAGAAAACAACTGATACCTCACTAGGAAACACCCTACTATACTTAGTTACACCCTATTACATCCTGTAGTACATTTATGTTTTTCCATATTTTATTAAAGGATATTTCTGTAATGTGACTTATGAGCAGGGATCAAAGAAAGTCAATTTGAACGGTAGCATTATGTAACTTATCTGAAGTATATTTCATCCGTCATGTATTTATTTTTAGAACAATTCTGAAGTCCTATGTAGTGCATGTACCTCTATCATGAACATTTAAATAATTTTCCATAAAAATATCAGGCAACATTACATTATTAGAATTGAATTTTTCTAATGTTATATATTGCATGATACCTCCCAGGGGTGATATGAAATTGTCATTACAGTTTATTTACCATAATGTGGGCTTTTAATCATATAGTGTATGTTCTACTGTATATTTCTTATGATAATCTGAAGTGATTTGCAATATTTATTAAGGAGCATGCAATGCATTGTTAAATTACTTAATAATCAGGATTTAGTTATAATATTGGTATATAATATTATTATCATTAAGTAGTTAAACCAGACCAGGGCTAACATATTTAGTTCTCAGAGAGCTGGCCTGTATACTGTATATGGATGAGAACATGCTCCCTCCATTACTAAAACTTAACTCTCCTTGGGTATTTCATAAATATAAAACAGGTATAAAATACAGACAAGTACATGTTTGATTATCAATATATCTCCAATACTGACAAGTGAATGTTTGATTATAAAAATATCTCCTTAAATAGTTTTCTAGCAGGCAAGTCACCTGCATCATTACCCACTGAATATTTACTCTCACAGTATAAGGATAATGGTGGCTCTGTTTTCAACCTGTTGTGAGCTACTTGGAGATAAAGCTTCAGTGCATATCCAAAGTCTATTGTTAGGATCCGTACCTACTGTCTTCAGGCCAAGTTTGCAGCAGGTCTGTGATCTTGAGTCACATAATCTATACAGCAGTTGCAAGACATGAATGTTAACTGAATGAACAAAAATGTTTCAAACGGGGAAAACATAATATACATAAAATTTAAGCAAAGTTTGAAATGGCAACAATTACTCATGAGAGAATGTGACTTAGAAACAGATAAAAGTTTGGTAGTTCACAACATACTCTACTCCAGATTTCAGAAATAGTACTGCTCAATAAAATGAGCCTAACAATCCAAAACATCTCTAAAGTAATGGAATACCAGAAATGTGATTCACATGCAACAGATACAGAACAGTTACTTCAAAAATACCAAAATGCTACACTACGATACACATCATATATCAGACTGCTATACAAAGGATGCCACTGGCTACCATATGGGTACACTGAAGATTCACAATGAATCCCAAACTGCTTAACAAAAGATACCTCAGCTCTGCCAGCTGATTTAAATATATTTGTTTGATATTATGATTCCACTTGCTACAAAAAGTTTAACCATGAAATACTAATGTACACATCATAACATTTTCCAAACTCTTGTAATGTGCAAGCATGTATTAATTTCTGTTTTCACAAAACTGTTACTGTTAATACAGATTTGTAACATCATCTACTATAGCTGCCAAAATAATAAAAGGGATACCACTGTACACAGTATTAATCTTTTATATTGCTTCCACTGTAGAGTGAAGTGCAAACCTTAATCATATCCCAAAGTTTTGCTCTGTTTATTTATAAGACACTCTTAATCACCTGTAATCAAGTACTTTCTGCTTCAACCAAAATATGTCAACTCTTTTTCTTATTGTCCTTACAATACTGAATCTACTACTATCCATACAAAATTCACTATATTAATGATGAGGAAGATGCCTTAGATTTTGTTGCAAAAGTTTGCTGACCATTGCAATTCCTTACAATTACTTGTACTCAGAATTCACCCAGCATGAGGACCAGCACTTATGAAGTTTACAATAACCAATAACTCATTTGACTGAAGTGAAAGGTTTAGTCAGCAAAAGCACTTGTATGACACTTTACCTAGATTTTGCTTGAAGCAGCAACCTGAATTATCATCTTTAAATAACACGAAATCTTTTGCTTATGACGGCTGTAGCAGCTGAGGGTATCAAAATTCAATGAAAATCTAAGGCCTTCATTTGGTTTTTATTCATTCATCACCTGTTTACTGTATTTGTAAACTTTGTATACATAATTTGTTTTAAGCACTTATGTATAACCAGTAGTTTATCTTTTATATCTTCATTTCCAAAACTGCTTTTACAAAAATTTTCCATATTTTTTCAGAAATGCAGGCTATGTGAGAATGGATTAAAGCATTTTCTGCTTATGGGGTTCAGTCTTTATTACTATACCAACTGAAAGGGAAAATTTCATAGCCTACATACTGTACTATCATTTGATCCTTCCAACTTTTCACATGTATTGGTTAAAATTTAAAATATCCAAAGACGATATATGTAAATAAATCTCACTAACATTGCTTCTTTAGATTCTTTTGGGTTACTCCAAAACGAAAGAAACCTACTGTTTATACAAAATAATATTCTGCAGAGTCAAAAGAGTACAAATGAGACTCGTCTGGAAACCCAGAGGACCACCACTGAATCAATAATAGAATCTTAAAGGGATTATGCAACAAGTATTAGCACAGCTTTACTACCCTGCAGCAGTTGAACCAGTTCAGCAAATCATTTTCATGTCATCTGGGCTGGCTTGATTGATTGTTCTTAATTGAAAGGTGAAAACTAATGCACAAAAAATCAACTTGGAGACCTATTTAGGAGACAAAAATATCTTTACTACTGCAAAGTGTACAATGTTAGCAGGCATCACTATCTAGGGACTGTAGCAACATAACATGAGAATGTATTGTCACTCATACCTTGGTTTTTTTTTTGTAATTATAAAATCTAGAAAAATTTTTTCTTAATAATGTAACATGTGACTGTATAGTCATTCATGCCTAAGTTTTCTTTTGTAATTATAAAAACCAGAAAAACATGAAAATACATTTAAAGATTCCAAGCATTTAGAAATGGCAAGAGAACTCTCAAATGTACTAGAAGGATTTATTTCTCTACTGTCTCATATTATGATTTTTGTACTTTCATCTCTTTTTGCAGTTGAGGGTGCTTATCCCTCTTTTCAATCACCTGCTGAACTAGCACGCTGCCATTTGTGGCAGATGGCACAACTATAGTTACTTTATGCCAAGCAGTGACCATATCAGCATACTGCTATTTTTGGCAGCTGGCACAATTATAGTTACTTTATGTTAACTGGTGACCATATTAGCAATGTCCTCAATCTTTTGGCTATGCTACAGCCTCTGTACCATGTTCTATCCCTACAGGGTTATATTTCTTTGCTTACAAATAAAACCAGGTGGCCTTTCTTGTCCTTCCATTTAGCTCTCCTTTACTTATTAATCTATTATCATTATCTACTTGTTATTGCAACTGATATTTTTTATTTTTAATATGAGCTCATTGCTGTTGTTTAGGATTAAGCCAGCCTTGTGCTGGCACAGGCTCTTGCTCCTGGAGCAGCCCGTAAATGGGTAATATGAGCTCATTTTCAACACTTCTCAATATTCTTTTCTTTATGGTTTCTACATGTAAAGACAATCTTGCAACGAACACTTTCCAGAAAATGAAGGTTGCTCTATTAATAAAACAGAAATACATTACACAATTTATATATTTTGTCTATTATACAATGGAACAGAAATAAGTAAGAGGCTTCTAGGAATAGAAAATGTAGAAAATAAACATCACTCAAAACGAATGACATTGGCTATTCATCATCATCATCACTGCATCCTCTGCTGCATGACGTGATGGGCTTCAAAGTCATTCATTTTAAGTAGTTTTATATCTATTTCTTTTATTATTGAGAAGTTGCTTACTTCTCTTTTGCTTTTAAGGAAAAAAGATAAACTGATTAGCATTTGTTGAAACAAGAACCAATCTTCCTTTTATATGAGATAAAAAAGTAACAGAAGTATTAAAAGAATGAATTACTGAAACATTAAAATCCTCTATACAAATACACTGGATCTGGAAAAACAAAGTAAAACAGTCTTGGCTTTCTTACATTAAAACTCCTGAGTTTCTAACAAGCAACTAAGGTATAAAAGCTAACTTTTCTTCATAAAGTCATCAGTTCAACATGCAACATTAAAAGAGCTTTTTGTAATGTGCCTTTTTTACATAAAAAGGATCAACAAATTGTGAATATGATAAAGAGAAATAAAATATGACCATCTAAAATAATCATCATAATAATTTCTTTAATATAAAGAAAGTAACATTACGACTATTTCCTGATAAAATTTAAATGGCAGGCATTACTTAGCAACAGTGAAAAATGACATTTCTACACATTAAAATACTGGTAAAAGAAAAACACAACAACACCCACTGACAAAACTCCAACAGTGATGGCAAGAGGCCTAAACACCAGAGCTTTCTTTGTTATCCACTTTTCACTTGCTATTTGTTTTTCTTTCATTTTCTGAACCTTTTTGGCAATAGCTTCTTTCTCTGCCTGTCTTTTACGTCGTCTCAGTTCTGTTTTGCTGATCCCTGGACTACATCTACCTGAAGTTTTATCTGTTCCTTCATCTGGAGCATTAGCATTTGAAGGATTTTGTGAGGATAACTGATAATTTTCATTTACGTTACTATCCATACAATAAAATGGTGACTTCTCTGTTGTGCTCTTCTCTAAAAGCACAGATTTAGACACATCACCTTTTTTGGAGAATTCATTGAAGATTACTGAGGAATCTTCACTCAAAGCTGAATCACAGAGTACCTGATTTACTGAATCAAAAGACACCCCAGAATCTTCCGATGCAAAACTTTCTTTCTCTGATGGATATACTGATTCATTCAGGTTCCCAAGCTTCTCTGAGAAAGGTATCAAATTGTCTTGTTCCTGTAATTTTACATTTTCTTTCACTTCTCCTGGAGATTCTATACACATTTCAGAACTAATGTTAGCATATACTTCAATCTCATTATATGTAGAATCCTTATGCATTGGTTTGGTGAATAAATGCACTGAAACATCTGAGCAGCTACAAGCTTCTTCCCCACTGTCTGGGACAACTACAGGTTCTTTATTAACTGAATGCTGTGGTAATTTATCTACATCATCTTGATCAGGTACTGAAACTTTGGTGTCAAGAGGAAATTCTGTTGAAATCTCTTCTGCCTCTTTTGGATGCACCATGGAATTATTGTCAACAACCCAATCAGGTTCATCTGCTGGATCCAGGGTGATATCTTTTTCATCACATGCTTCAGCAACTGTATCAGATCCACGAGTTAACAATACTTCAGGAAGTGCCAACACTGGGTCTTCTTCCTCTTTCCCAAGCTCCACTGGCAAAGAGCTGAAATCACCATCTTGGAGGTCCTGTACAAGCTTATAAACTTAATATACGGTAAAATTTTTATATTCAAGACATATTATAAATTTATAATTCCCTTCATATTCAATCTGCTAAAGAAATAATGTATAGAAGGTTAGAAAAAGGGCTCTAAGATGCTATCATAATCTGACATGATACCTGGAATGCAGGTAATCAATGAATGCCAGTGATACACAAAATTTCTAAAATCAATATCAATACTTAGGGCTGTGATACAGGCCACACAAAAGTTAGTAAAAGCACAAGTTATTTTTCTAAGTGTTATATATTGGTGAAATGAGAAAGTTCTACACTAGTGCCATGAACAAACTTCTACCACTTCCATACTTAACCTAACAGTAGTGACTTACAATCAAGATTTCCTTCAGAGGTATGAACAAAACATTCTCAACACAAACTTTCTCAGTGAAATTAAATTTAACATACAAGACTGAATTAAATTTACCAAACTACACTAGTCTATGTCCATTATTACAATCTGCTCTACTCTTCTTGATAAACATTCATTGCAACATGTAATGGCTTTTTCAAACAATATACCATTTACCTCTACACGCATTGTACATATACTCTACATTTCTACATGAAAGGAAACTTTAAGAACATCTGATAAATGAGGTGAATTTCTCATAATACATCATTTTTAAATACTAAGTTATTACAAACTCATTACTCAAGTAGTTTTACTCTGTATAGAATGCATCCAGGAAAACTAATTTGAAAAGTAAAAGAAAGATCTTCTCAATGTATGTACCAGCCAATGCCATCAGGCCACAACTTGACAGCACTACCAACTCTTGTGTGTGCCTTACGCAAAGTACAGATGTACTGCTATTAATACAGCACAATTAAATATTTTGTGCCACTTATGGTTTACCATTTCTTCTTCTCTTATTACCTTTTTGCTCTTATCCTGTTTATCTGATGACTGGTACAGTATTTATTGAGTTATTTGATTCGGTTTACCTTTTGGTCAGCATAGTGGAGTTTTGTCTCAATGAATTACTTACTGTCTGTTCAGTTTTCCATGTACTGTACTGCAGTTTTTTTTTTCTGAAAATTTCAGTAATATTGGTTTTGTTCAATAACCTTTCTTTGCCAATTTTGCTTTCATATTCATAAAATTCTAGCTAAGAGGTTTTCTCTCTTGCTGAGTGTTATTGCTGCATAGAGTGACCCTTACCCTTGCCTTGCTCTTATTAGGATCCTGTCTGCTTACGCCAGTAATGTTTGCTCAACAGATCTCCTTCGACAGAAATGGTTACCTTTGGTTCTCTCCTTTCAGTCACAGTTAATTACATATTACTAAATTCATGATTTGGAGTTAAGTACATTGTACTGTTTAGTTATTCATTTATGCAGTTTCACTACTTTTTCACTATGCTTCAATGTACTTGTAATGGCATAATTTATTTAGCATTTTTATTTTAAAGCAACCTTTATATAGAGGACAGTAGTGCGATCCTGAATTGACATGCAATATATACAGTGACATGCCATTTAGTCAATAATAGGTATGGGCAGCAATGTGCCTACTATTGACACTGTTCTACTTTGAATGTTGTCTGCTGGATTTGGCTTGTCACTGTGACTGGCAAGCCTTAGTTATCTTCATATGAAACTTCCACCTCCTCTATGTCCCTTTCTTCATAGCAAGCCTTACCCTCTATCAATGGCTATAGTATTTTTGCCTGAGAAGCCCCAACAGATGTCTCCCTCTCCCACTAGTTTCCTGACTACTCTCCAAGGAGAGACTTACCCATTGCTTTGCCTGTTGCACTGCTGGCTCTGCCTTAATGTCACCAGTTCAACTGCCTCCTCAACCTTCTGTTCAAGCTGGGCCAACCATACCTATTGCAGATGAAGGTTTCATCTGCATTGAGGGGTCAGTTTCTTGCTACATTCAATTCTTTGATAAAGTAGTTGTTTGGAGCCTCTTGCATCACCAATGCCACCTCCATCCTTTTCCAGCTTCTTTGCCTGTCATGCTGCTGGATTCTGTCCATCTTCCCATCACTGAACCTTTCCCTGAAGCTGCTTTTTGCCTTAACTTTTTCCTATGCAATCTTCTAGGTATCTTTCTTGTGCTTTAATGTCTACTTTATAAGATGCCATGTATGCTAGTGTTTCTGTATACCCCACGGCTTGTGTACAGCGTTCCTGGATCTTTGACTGCTGTGTTTCCAGCTATGCCTGCCTGTACCTCTGAGCCCATGACCAAGACTGCTGCAACACTCTCAACCTCAGCTCTTCCCCCAGCATCTGCGGATCCATTGGCTCCTCTATATTCTATTTCAGTGTATCCTGTTCATGCGTACCCAACAGCTGCAACTCTCACCCCTACTTCAGGAGTTTTATGAACCTCAGTGTGTAACTACCTTGACATCTTTGACCTATACTACGTAAGTACCAAATGTCTCAGAGTGACTCTGTTCCTGCTTTTCATTCTGTGTTTCTACTTACAGGCACTTCTGCTCTGTCTTCTTCCATTCTCCTCTCTTGCATTTCTGAATCTTCACCTGTGCATGTCCTCCCTACTTGGCGAGAGATTCTGCTGCCTAATGAACCTCACTGGGTGACTCTTATGATGTGCACCCCTGCCAAAGGATATTCTCAAGTTTCAGCATGAAGTCTTATCTCCCAAACCTTTGATCATTGCTGTTAAGCTGTGCCAGGATCCAAAGAATGTTTGTAATTGTCCTCTCAAGCACAACAGTAGCTTCCGTTCTCGATTTTCAGTCAGGGATTTGGTCCCATGTCCAGCCACCAACAATTGTCCTCCGGGGTCTTCCTGTCTCTCCACCAGTTCACTGCTTGCTGCTCATGACCAAAACTTGTGTAGGGGACCTATCATCTTGCTGAATATTTCTTGGATGGTTATCTCTCTCTCATTCAAAGTCGTCTTCTCCATCTGTTTCAGTCACTAATTCAGTTTGTCTGCTTATCCTGGGCAACTCTGGAAATGGTTACACTGCTAAGACACCCAGTTCTCTTCAAACCACAAGATTAGGCTCTCCTCAAAACCCAAGACATTGTTTTGATGGCAAAGGACTAGAATGAGAAGACTGCAGAGGCCTTTGGACACTCAAGGACAATTCATCCTTTGTATAAATCATCAACTGGGTTTGTGGCATTTTCATCATCAATAGCTCTGCTAGGAATAAAAGTACAGTTTCTGAAGCTGCCTTAAGACCACTGAGCTTTTGTTGGTGAACTCTCTTGACTCCATCCAAAAGAACATTATGCACATGGCTGGAAGCATTTCCAGTACAGCTTATGACAGACCTATCAGCCTGGAAACCATCTGGAAACCTGATGTTCTACCAAATCCAAAACTGCATATCTCAGGCTCTTCTTCTCTAACTACTCAAAGTTATAGCTAGGGACAGCCGCACATCCTTCAGATACTACTCTACTTGCTGGACTGCCAATGAAATGGACCCTTGCCAGCATTTTTGTAGAGAGACCATTGTGGTCTTGAACTTGCAGGAGTGTGTGTTCAGCACTACAGGTCTGTGTTGTCCTCAATTCTCAATATGCTGAGGACACAGCCTTGGCCTGCCTCCTGATCTTCTCCCTAGGTAATGCAGCCATGTTTAATTTTTGTTATGCATATTGCATTTTAGCAAAAATCATGATGAGGAAGAGAGATGTTGTCCTGCAAGATCTCTTCACATTGCTGTCAGCAGTTAAACTTTGTTCAATCCTGAACTTTGTTTACTCTGTCTTGGATCCCATGGCTCCTGATCTCTCCCTCAATGACTTGGTCCATGGGCTCGGGGACAGGGTGCATTGTATGGGCCTGCATTATTACTGATACCTGGATGACTTGCTAGTTCTGGTTTCTTCAAGTGAGGGGCTGCAGGGCATCTTAAAGTTCTGGATTTGAGCAGTTCCTTGAATGTGAAAGTAGATCTAGAGATATCAGACCTGTCTCCAACCATCTCCATCCATGCAAGTGGTTTGCCTGGCCATGAATATGTCTCTATTGTATGCCTCACTCTTGGATTTAACACTTAAAGTGTTCTGTCCAGTTCAGGCAAAGTGTTACATTTGAACTACAGGTCCTTGGTGGGTCTCTTGTTTACCTCAGATGTAAGAGTCAAGACTCACTCTTCTAGCAGATAGTCCTCTCCTGCATTCCTTTGCTATACCTGTCCTGCCCTCTTATGCTCAAGAGAACACTCATGGCTCTGAGAGCTCTTCAGTCTTATCTTTATAAAACAGAATCATACAGTATTATAACGAATTACTCTGGATGTTAGAAAGGTAAGAAGAAAATGAAATTCAGATTCATGCAACATTCAACAATTAGTATTTTTGCTATGCTTTGAAAGTTACGAACTTCGAGAGAATTTCACAGGAGCAGCATCTGACATTAGAAGTTCACAAAGTAAACAATGCACCCGCCATCTATTGAGAAAAATACATACTAAACATTTGCTATGGGGGAAGGAAGTAATGAAAATAGGAATTCATCAAAGAACGAGTTAAATTGGGAAGAGGGAAATAAGTAGGAATATTTTATTAGTATGAACAGGTATTCTCAAGATTGTAAGAAGAATACATGGCAGTTAATCACGAGAATACTTGGGATAATCAGGGAAGGGGTTAAAGGAACAGGCTATTCTTCTTCCTTGTGTTCTGTTCTTTGCAAAAATTCTTACTAGAAGAATGGACTTGCAAAGCAAAATATGAACTTACGGGTGGCAACGGGGAGAGCTCAAAACGCAATTTTAACTTGTGACCCTGTCTGTTTGTGTTCTCTGGATGTTTGTAACATGAATGTTTGTCAGTAGGGTGGTGAATTTATCATAATCTTCAGCTGCTCTCCTCCCTGCTTCTTCAGGGTTACCACAGATGAGAATTTTGCCTTGCAGCCTGAAGTAGTTTCCTGATACATCTGAAGAAGGAATTTTTCTACTACTTTTCAAACTGGTATGCCTGGATGTGTTTTGCATAGACTGCAGCTTAAAATGATTGAGTTTGTATATATATGTGTTTTGTCATAAAAACATCATATCTTGTCATAGATGAAATTCTTTTAATACTGTACCAGTACTATCTTTATGCTGCTTTCCCTTTTTCATAGCACATAAACCAATCCTAAAAACACTCCTTTAACTGCTGTCCATTGCTGCAAATGAGGCTGATGCCCACAATCTTATACTGGGAACAACACCCACTTGAATAAAAACACTTTGAAGAGCAAGAGAACTTCCATGAATCCTTCAAAATACTGCATATCAAATGAGCATAAATCTATGTCTGTACATCACTAGGAACACTGAGGGTCCAGAAGTGCCATAACCAAGATATGTGCCGAGAGCTTGGTAAACAGACAGTAGCAAGTGCTGTAGCGTACAAGTAGGGAACATCATTCTACTGCAGATGCTAATTCTTAATTACCATAACTGGCTAAGGAAATGCTCATTAAATAATGATCCGCATTTTATAAAATACTAGAACGTAAAAATATTTTAATACTGTACAGAGTATGGACTTGAATACACCTCAAACATACTCATACCAAATGGTCATGTCACTGATAAAGGTATTGAAAATGCTTATGATAAAAAACATTGTAACTTTTACCATCTATCTATACACAGTCTAACCTACAAGAGGAACTCAAAACTTTAAAGTGTAGTCCTGCTGCTTCTGTAGAACTGACCTTACAGGTACCAGGCCAATACTCTATTTTATTTCTTTTATATACTAATGTAACTGCAGTAACAGAAAACAATAGAAAACAATTATGGCTAATGTAAAATTATGGTTTGTTTTGGCACATAAACGTAATGGATTTAAATATAAAATGGATCTATAACCTTAATGAATAAAATTGGAGTTTTCAAAAAATAAAATTACTTTTCATATAAACCCATGAATCATAAATAGCCTTAATTCTCACTATCAAATTTCTATAACATTTAGCTTCTGAAGTCTTGAAAAGGAAGAACAAGTAGAAAATCAATCACTGAGAGACATGCACATGTGCACCTTTGACCTACTGGTAGATACAGTAAAAGCAGCCAGCATCCTTCACGTGTAAAACTTGTTAAACAGCCAGACCAAGGGTAATGGGAGAGGGCACTTCCTTACGACTGATAATTTTGTATGGAAAATTTTTATTTAAAAAACTGCAATTGCCTCAGGAGAAACCCATTAATCATAATTAACCTGAATGACTTTGGGTGGAAGGATAGGATAAAATTATTCTCTACCACAACAAAATTCTGACAGGTCTGGAACCATTTGAGGACAAAAATGATGAGGAACAGTGTTGAAAACAACTTGAAAGTGAAGCAGTGTTTTGTATCATGAATATCTCTCAACAAGTGAGCAATAGAGGAACTATCCATCCATGAGAGAATTAGCCACCTGTAACCCCCGTATGTCCACATCTTAGCCCAGTATAAGATTGGATTATGGGCCTGGCCAGGGCTAAGAACATATGAACAGCTTGTAAAGAAGTCAGCAGCGCGAACAGCACGACAATTTGAGTAACCAAGGATGCTGAAGAGGACTCATAATAAACACCAGCTTAGTGACGATGAAGTTGAATTTGATATACAGCAGATGAAAGAGATATAGCATTTGCAGCAGCAGTTCGCTAAATCTCTGACACCACGAAAGCCAGCGCTATTGCATATAAAATGAATATAAATATTGCTAATGAAGGATTACTAAAGCTAACTGTAGAATGCTGAGCACTAACAAACTTTACCTGGCAGTCCATGACAAATTTTAGTGTGCATTTAAACCGAAATATAAATAAAAATTATATACTGTAATTAAAAAATATATATACGTTAGAATTAGAGATGCTGTAATACCTTACACCAATGGAAAATGTAAAATCATCAACTTCTACAGAAGTCAAAAGATGATAAAACATAAACCCTCCTTAAATGCTATGTAAATGTTATCCTCTTGACACATGAAACAAAGTAAATGTTTACAGCTTTAATTAAAAAAAAAAGTTACACATTTTTTTAAAGATTACCTAAAATGGAAATGAACCTCACCTAATTACTATTTATATGGTAGTTAAATGGCAAAGAAAGGTAACTGACCAGAACACAGCAGAACAGTTAACTTGGTTATGATACTGAGCAAAAAATACAATACGGAATAATTAAAATAAAAGGTCAAATTATAGACAGCAAAAAAGATACTGAAATTAAATTGGTTCATATTAATTCCAACCTTTAAATGATTGGGAGCTATTGATTCTGTTGTATCCTACTATACAAGCAAAAGATCAATGTTGGCTGTCTATCTAATACTGAGTCAAAGGTGTGCATGATCATGCTGGCTAATTTTCTAGCTACAGGTATTCTTCAAAAGTTACATGTTTCGATACTGCAAATTAAGGATAATTATGATTGACAGGTTTGTTACGAACAATATTAGTTGTATATAACACACCATAAAAATTACTTGATTTAGTTTCCAAATACAAGGCAAATAAATTATTTACCTTCAGGTTTTCACATTACAGACTGTGATGGCATCTCAGAGATCAAATTACACAAAAAAATTCATAATAAATATATGCTCTGTTTATGGCAGGGTTCTCAAGAGATCAAATTACAATTGTAAATATAAAACCAATGTGAGTAATAAATATATACAATCTATTTATTGCCATGCATATCACAGTGTAGTATAAAATTGTATTCATTATGGCAACTGATAAAGACTACACTACAAATGGATACAAAATATTTCTAATCAGAAGAACCTACTTGTGGAGTGAGAAGTTCAGTAAGAGAAACTTTATTAAGTCTATCCTCAATCCACTGGAGTCTGGTTACTTTTCTCTGCAAAAAGAAACCTCCTTTATAATCATTAATAATTTTAAGATTTAAAAATACCAAAACAGACATTCATCAATAATTACCATGTACAAGACAATAAAAAACTAACAATAATTACAGATCAAAAGGCTTCCCACTTTCACCTTAACACCTATCCACATAATACCTAGGATCTGAACAGTGTAATGGGTTTTCTTTTTAGAGTAAGGACAATCAAACAAACTAAAATACTATAATTTTTATAATCTTCTAATGAACTTTGCATTAAAAAAATTGGAAGTTCAAAAGTCTATATTAAAGATGATTTACTAGCAAAGTAAGAAATAATAATAATAATAATAATAATAATAATAATAATAATAATAATAATAATAATAATAATAATAATAATAATAATCTTCTATATATATAAAAATGGATGTATGTATGTAATGTGTGTGAGTATGTTCCACATACACTCTGAAAAGCATTGAGCAATTTCAACCAAACTTGGTATACATATGACTTGCTATCTTGAAAAGAACAGTGTGGGTAAGACATCACTGGCACCTACGTGGGTTGTGTGAGAAGGGGGTGACATGTAAAAATAACCAAAAATGACAGATATTAGTGTCTAATCCACCATTTTTGAGGTTGCTAAGATGAATACTGACACTCCCAATGCCCTTTAAGTCCAAGTTCAGCCCCGATAGGAAGGGGGAGTGAGAAGGGGTGGGAAGAGGTTGACATGTAAAAATAACCTAAAATGACAGATATTAGTGCCTAATCAATAGTTTTTGAGGTCGTCGCTGAGATGAATAGTGATATTCTCAATGCCATTTAGGACCAAGTTCAGCCCCAATAGGAATCAGGGGGTGAGAAGGGGTAAAATATCAACTGTCAAAAATGCTGGCAATGTAACTAAAGCAACTATCTTAACAGAAAGGGGAGAGAAAGAGAGAGACTGAGAGGGAGAGGAAGTGAGAGAGAGAGTAGAGGGGATGTTGAGGGAGAGAGAAGAGGGGATGCTGAGAGAGAGTGAGTTTATTGGTTGTCATTCAGAGTTTTCCTGGGCAGTGCCGGGCTGGGCAGCTAGTAATAATAATAATAAGACAGTAGAACACTGTAAAGTAATTTTCTGACTAGTTTTTCAAATTAACCCATTACCATGTGCATGATTACAGTATTGCTAAAAACATTTTAACTAGAGATGAGAATGGGGAAATTAAAGTGGAAAACAGGTATAGTGGAAGTAGTAATTTGAAAATCTTCTTTATGAAGAAAATGAACATGAATTGCAGGATGTTGGCGTAACAGAGAGAATCAATAGAGAACATATCATTTGAACAGGTTTAAAACCCTTCTGAAAGATAAAAAATAAACAAGCACCAGAGCCTTCTGGAGTAACAAGTGACCTAATAAAAGCAGCAGGAGACCCAGTCATCCATGAGCTTAATACAATAACATCCCCAACTTAACAGACCTCAACTTAGACTGTACCAAATTATGAGTTTTTTTGTATGCTACTATTTTAAATGATACATTTTTACCTAATTCTCTTAAACTGAATGGTAAGAGAAAAGTAAAAGTTAGTTTCAGTTATGAATGATAAAGAATTGCTGTCAGACGTACGATATCTTCAAAATATTCACGTGCTGGATGCAATATACAGTCTTTGATATTTTACGGACTTTGCTATTTATCAGAAACACCAGACCCCCAAAGTCTATTAAGTTGAGGTGATACTGTATAATCTATGAGAAACCAATAAAGGCAGAGATAATACCAGAAGAGTGGGAAAAATGCTTTACAGATATGGTATTAAAGGAAAAGGGGGAGACACTACAATGAGAAAATTACAGGAATAAGATTACTTGAGCAACCTAAGAAAATCATGGAAAAGGCCTTGCCAAAAAATGTTCTAAAAACTCTTGAAATTAATAAATGTAACTTTGTCTTTGCACCAGAGAGATGAAAACAAAGCAGTCTCTACAATGAGGCAACTACAGGACAAGTACCACACATGGGAAAAGGTTACACCACCTATTTTAGATCTTCAAAAGGTATTTGGCAAAGTACAAGACAAAAAATTTAATGGGCATTACAAAAGCAGAAAATATCTGAAAGAATAATTACACTGATAAAGTCACTCTACAATAACACTAAATCTAGCATGACGACCAAGGTAGGTGTATCAGGAGAATCTGAGACAAATGTTGAAGCCAGTTTATCATGGAAATGGAAGGAGCTATGGGTTTCAGGGTATGGTCATCCCCAGACCAGCTTTTTTCAGATAACCTAGTGTTAACAGCAGACTCTAAGAATTAAAGAGTTGGTTGAAATGTTTAAAAGGTGGCTCAGTGCCATGTACAATGTGCAACAGATCATGCCAAATGAAGTGCCTAGGATTAAAAAACATACTTGGAGAGATTTTAGATGTCTAAAATGTATTTCACATGTAAAAGGGGAAGAGAGGGAAGGGGAGAATCTTGTTGTCAAGAGATAGACTACTAATATAAAATTGGTGTATAAGGCCGTACTGCTCAAAGTGGCAAACCTGGGCATAGCCATGGGAAATGGAGATTCATGGTTGGAGTCTGGTGGGAAGATCCTATTACAAAAGAGGAAATGGTAGAGTTACAGTGACTGAAGGCTGGAAAAAAAGACAGAACTCAAAGACTGAGGTGATTCAAATGTGATGAGAAGGGATAAAGAACAGCTAGTCAGATAAGCAGTAGCTATGAAGTGGAATTGAGTGAAATATGAGGTTTAGGTCAAAGGCCAAGCACTGGGACCAATGGGGTCACTCAGTGAGGTGATAGCTATAGAAGTACAGTAGTAGGCTAAAGATATGTTAAAAGATACATAAAATCATAGAAAATGGGACAGATGAAGATGCAGACATAATAAGATTAAGGCAAAAAATGCACCATACATAAGACAGTAAAGAGAACTCATTACGGTTTAATACTCACCAGTGGAGCATCTACTTTAAAAGAGGCCTTGTTAAAGACAACACCCGCCTCTGTTGCTTCAATTCCATAATGTTCACAGGCTTTCTTCATATTCAAATGGTCTGAGAAAAACAGCATTTTGGCCAGGTCATCCTTTTTGTATACTTGCCCTTTACAACTGTGAGACCGACTCATGACGGAGAGTGCTTTCCTGTTAAAAGTAAGAAAAAAATTAAAGACCATGTACTTTATCATTACACCAAAAATTACAATTCTGAAATCAAACTAATGTTTACAATAAAAGGGAATGCCTTTGGTCAATCTGATATGCAAATTTCTGAAAGACTTTGTGCATATTTACCTAAATTTGATCACTAGCTTCAAAATGAAATACTGGTGAAAACTAATAAGGATCTGAATTCGTGGATGAAAGGCACAGGTACCCAGTATGTATAAGGTACCTACGGACGGTAAAGTGAAGATAAGAAAGATCTTGATTTGTATAAAGCCTTATTGATAAACAGCATTATATTGCATAAGGACTTCTACAATGATAAGGAAGATGAACCGTCATATGGACAGCAAATAATGATTTGACAACTCTAGCCTTGATAATCTCGAGAACCTAAAGATAATGATGCAAGTTTAGTCTATGGAAGACTACTCCAAAAATGTTCTGAGCTGATTCTACATAATTACTTAGGACAAATATTTCCATCCACAAGAAAATATTTCACCGAGATGATGGTCCTTTTTTGGAGAAATTTTTCTGTCCACATGTGGATAGCTAAGCATAACATGTAGTCCACTGTAAGTATGATAACATATAACAAGGTTGTATATCATTACAGAAATTCCAATGAGTTTCAGTGGCAAAGTTTAGAAAATTCTGCCCGTCTACTGGCAATCTAAAACAAAGCTTGAGTACCAGTTCTGTTGTTACTGGATTGATTTCAAAAATGCCCAACTACAAAAGCCACTAAATGGTTGGTATCTGGAGAATCAAAATGTCTGTAAATACCACTTACTGGTTTCATTTCAGAGGCACTTGAATTTCCTTTTCTAATTTCTGAATTATTTAAATTCTTGAACTATCCTGCCTTGCACTGGTAATACAGGATATCTTCCATCTATGAATTATAGAAATTATAATTCTTCAAAACAAAATTAATTTATTCAATACAAACCAAACATTTACATTAGCCCACACTTATTTCTTTAAGAGCCCCAGACATGTAATTCCATATTCAAAAGATCATGTACCAGCTGGTTACCAACACTAAACATACTCCCAATGAACATGACATTTTTATGATAAAATGATGTTTCATTATACTTACCAAAACACTGTAAAAGCTTTTATCTCTTTAAAATTGACACGTCCGAGATATAAATTTTCAAACTTTGTTTGGAACGCTGATATAATTGGCGGGAGACCCAACACCACCGGATGCCGGTGGGGGTGGTGTGTCAGGCGACATACCCATGAACCAAGGTCAGTTTCATTCTCGGTATACACAATTAGTGAAAACCTGAGATAACGTCTCCCCCTGCGGGGAGGAGGAGGCCTTTACGTTACAGTGTTTTGGTAAGTATAATGAAACATCATTTTATCATAAAAATGTCATTTTCATTATAATGACTTACCAAAACACTGTAAAAGCTGATTCCACATTTAAGGTGGAAGGGCAGGGGATGAGGTACCAGTTATTGAAAGGTTACACATAAAAAAAAAGAAAAGAAACAAACTCTAACCATGGGTATCTTAAGGATCCCTACCAACAAAAGGGCAGGAGTCACCTTACCTGGTAGATGGGCTTTTGCAGGGAGGTACTGCTGTTGGTTGAAGCTCCATCACCTGCAGAGGCATTGGGCGTAAGCACTGCTAGCTACTCTGCTCCATAACACCCGAAGTAGTCAGGGAAGTACACCACTGACTAAGACAAGGGGTGACTTTCATTTGCTCTTGCCCTGAGCAATTGGAAAGCAACCAGACTGAAAAACGGGCCTCACCGCCTAACCTAAAAACAGTTAAATACATCCCCCTTCCCTATACCCTCAGCAGCTCAACTAGAATGGAGGGTACTCCAGGTGAACTGAGCACCCCCAGCTTCCCATTAACTCAGCAACCATAAAACCACAGGGGTACGCAACTTCAACCTCCCTAAGGTAGTGAGACGCAAACACCGACTTCGACCTCCAGAAGGTGCTCTGTGTGATCTGCGAAAGTGACTTATTATGACGGAAAGCCACTGAAGTTGCTGTTGAGCGCACTTCGTGAATGTGAGACTTGACTAGGCGTGCGTCCTCTTCGTTGATGTGCCTGTGCGTCTCTAAAATGAGTTCCTTTGAAGAAAGCCAGGGCATTCTTGGATAAAGGTTTGGTTGGATCCTTCACTGAACACCACAGGTTAGAGGAACGTCCTCTGATGCTGGCCGTTCTGGCTAAGTAAGTGTTGATAGCCCTAACGGGGCACAAAGAAGCCTCCAATTCTTGAGGGCCAGCCACTTCGGAGAGGTTCTGAATGGTAAAGGACCGAGGCCACGGGTTGGAAGGGGACTCGTTCTTGGCCAGAAAATTCAAGGTGAACGAGCAAACAGCATTACCTTGTGAAAAACCCACTTCCTTGTCAATGGCCTGTATTTCACTAACCCTCTTTGCCGTTGCTAAAGTAACCAGAAAAAGGGATTTCTTAGTGAGGTCCCTAAGAGAAAGATCTTCTAAAGGTTCGTACCTTGGAGACATCAACCACCTCAAAACTAAATCTAAATTCCAGGCAAGGGCAGGTTTTGGGGTCTTAGCTGTGTCTAAGGACTTGACGAGGTCTGACAAGTCTCGGTTATTTGATAGGTCTACCCCCCTATGGTAGAAGATGGAGGACAGCATAGCTCTGTAACCCTTGATGGTTGATGGCATCAATTTTCTTGAATCTCTCAGGTAAATTGAAAAATCAGCAAGTTGAGTTATAGACGTCGAGGAAGAGGAGATACTATTTTTTCTACACCAGTTCCTAAAGACTGTCCACTTGGATTGGTATAATTTGCTAGAGGAGTCCCTTCTGCACCTCGCAATAGCCTCTGCAGCCTTGCTTGAAAACCTCACACTCTGATGAGCTTCCTGACAGTCTGAAGCCTGTCAGAGCGAGAGTGGACAATCCCTGGTGGAACTTCATTAGGTGGGGTTGTTTGAAGCGACTTCCTTTGAGGGAGAAGCCTTGGGAAGTCTATCAGGAGATCTAGCAGGTCGGGAACCACTCCTTCCTTGGCCAGAACGGGGCAACGAGGATCAGTTCGACATTCTGATGGAATTTCACTTTGTTTATCACTTGCCTGATGAGCCCGAAAGGAGGGAAGGCATAGGCAAACAGGTTCGTCCAGTCTAGGAGCATGGCGTCCACCAAGTGAGTCAGTGGGTCTGGAACTGGTGAGCAGAACACTGGGAGACGATGGTTCTTGGAGGTCGCGAAGAGATCTATTATGGGAGTGCCCCACAGATTCCACAGATCTAGGCACACTTGCGGGTGCAGGGTCCACTCCATAGGGAGAGTCTGGTTCGACGGCTGAGTTGGTCCGCCAGGGCGTTCAGCTTTCCCTGCACAAACCGAGGAACAGGGCCACCCTGTTGCTGTCCGCCCACAGAAGAAGGTCCCGGCCAGCTTTGAACAGGAGGAGGAATGGGTACCTCCTGTTTCCGGATGTAGGCTAAGAGCCGTCGAGTTGTCAGCGTGAACAGCAACTGCTTGGCCTGAGACGTGGGTCGAAAAGTCCTGGAGAGCAAGGTGAATGGCCAACAGTTCCTTGACGTTGATGTGGAGCTTCTTCTGTTCATCCGACCAAACTCCTGACATCCTGAGGTTGGCTAGATGTGCTCCCCACCCAACATTGGACGCGTCTGAGAACATCTGCAGAGATGGTTGCCTTGGGAGGAGATCTAGACCCTCCGAAAGTCTTTCCAGAGATTTCCACCAGAGAAGATGCCCCTTGACGTCGGGGAACGTTGAAGACCGTGGAGTCCGTTTGGGTCCTTCTGTCCCAAGAGCCCCTGAGGAAAAACTGTAAGGGTCTCATGTGCAGACGGCCTAATTTTACAAATTGCTCCGCTGACAACAGAGTTCCCACGAGAGCCATCCACTGACGGGCGGAGCAACTGTCCAGGAGGAGAAACTTCCCCACCAGCTGAAGGCAGGAGGAGACCCTTTTGGGAGACAGAAAAGCCTGAAAAGCTAGACTGTCCAGAGTCATCCCCAAATAAAGAATCCTCTGTGAAGGAACTAAGCTCGACTTTTCCGTGTTTATCAGAATCCCTAAGTCTCGAGCTAACCTTAGGGTTCTGTGAAGGTCCTCCATGCAGCGGTCCCTTGATGATGAACGGAGTAGCCAGTCGTCAAGGTACAAGGAGATCCGAACTCCCTCCAGGTGGAGCCAATGACCTACCGGGGTGAGAATCCTGGTGAACACTTGCGGGGCTGTAGACAGGCCGAAGCAGAGGGCCCGGAACTGGTAAACTCTGGCCTTGAAAACAAAGCAAAGATACCTCCTGGAGTCCTGATGTACTGGAATGTGGAAATAGGCATCTTCCACGTCGAGGGTCACCATCCAACCCCCTCGAGTTAGTGCCTGAAGAACTGAGCGGTTCGTTTCCATGGAAAACTTGGCTTTCACTAAGTACAGATTGAGAACACTTACGTCGAGAACTGGCCTCCAACCCCCTGATGACTTGGGGACTACAAACAAGCGGTTGCAGAAACCCGGGGTTGACACGTCCTGTACTTCTTCGATGACCGTTTTCCCTAAGAGAGACTGGACTTCTGTCTCTAGGGCCGCAAACTTGACTGAGCCTCCTGAGTATGCTGTCAAGGAAATGGGAGAATTGGAGAGAGGAGGAGATTGGGCGAATGGAAGGCGGTAGCCTAGCTGGAGCACTTGCACCACCCACTGATCTGCACCTCTGTCTCTCCATTCCTCCCAAAAGAGGCTGAGTCTGGCCCCCACCGGCGCATGGAGGACAGGGTTCCTACTTACTGGCATGACGATCTTGTGGCTTCGAGGAGAACTTGTGACCCCTGGAGTTGGAGCGGGACCTTGAGTAAGGTTTGGACCTGGAGTTACGAAACGGATGCCTGTTAAGAGGAGATACCATCTTGGTCAAAGGAGCGGGAGCAGGCCTCGGTTTAGTGGAAGACATAGACAGGATGTGTGACGACGCCCTCTTATCCATGGCTGACAGGACGTCTTTCACTACTGCTTCTGGGAAAAGGCCCTCCTTGTCAAAGGGTGCGAACATCAACGCCGTTCTCTGCAAAGAAGTCACAGCCTTAGATAAGAAAGAGCACCAAGTTTCCCTCTTCTTCAGAGTGGCCATGGCGAAGAGGGAGGAAATTTCGTCTGCCGCATCATGGATAGCAATATCGGTGCAGGAAAGGAACCCCATGATTCTCTCCAAGACGTCTTCTGCGACATTAGCCTGCTCCACCTGTTTAAAAATAGCTCCCATTGACCAATCGATAAAGCTGACAATCTCTAGGAGCTTGAAGAGGTTCTTGGAAAAATGTTCTACATCTAGGGCAAAAAGAAGGTCTTGGCTGCCTTGAATGAAATGCGTCTTGAGGGGTCCACAAAGGGGCCAAGTCCCCTTGTGCTGAAATTGCGGATCCCAGTGAAGGAGAAGCTCCTGTGCTGTAATAATTTTGCCTCCTTTTCGACAGCTTTGAAGGAGGGTGCAAAGCGACAACTTACCCGAGGACCTCTTAGCTTCCAACCACGCCTCTACCTCTTTTAATGCTTTCTTGGAGGCGGTGGAGAGTACCAATTTGGGAAGGGAAGTGGCAGGACATTGTTTTCCCAACCGTAAGCGTAGGTTTTCGAAGAAGAGGGGGCTGTCGGTTGAAAATGTTGAGGGTACGACTGCAGCGAAAGCTGAGTAGAGAAGCGTAATGGGAGGAAGGCCCCGATTCACCTGGACCTCCCTCTTCACCAGAAAGAATCGGTTCCATGCCCAGACCGTCCAGGAGTTGAGGAGAAATGACTTCTTTATCCTCAGGAATACCAAGGACTTTGCGGACTACCTTTTCTAGCTTCTCTTCCAACAGAATAGACTCCTGGGAAGGTGAGGATATAGCCAAAGGAGCAGACACTTCATGTGTAGAAGGAGGAGTAAGAGGCCCGGGCACTTGCGGCGGAACTTCCTGGAGAGGGCTAGACCTCTTGACTGCCCTAGGTGACCTGGGAGGAAGCATCTGAAATGTATCTTCTTGATCGGATCCCCACGCTGAGCAACCAGGTATAGGGCTGCCTGTCCTTTTCTTGAAGAGTTTAGTAACCCTAGGGCAGGAATTATCCGAAGATTGGCTCTTTAAGGGCCGAGAGGTCTGATCCCACTTGCCGAGGAGGGGGGGGATCCGAAGAGCTGGAATATGAAGAGGCTGAAGATGAACTGCTGCTACTCTCACCTGAAGAACTTAACCTTAGGTAGTGCCGCTTCGACTGCGACCGCCTTGACAAAGCTTCTGGGGACACCATCCTGCGATGTCGGCGATGGCGAGAAGATCGACGCGTCGATGGAGAAACACTACGCGAGCTTACACGCCCCCGAACCTCCGGGGCCTTGCGAGAATCACTTTCACGTCTCCCTGAAACTTTTCAATGCTTTGAAGGCGAGTCAAGCATACTACTTTCGCCAACAGGACTAAGGCTTTCCTGTGCCTTAGAGGACGAGCCTGCTCGTGGGCAATAATTTCTGACCTTTTCGCCAGCGCCGGACTGTCTTCTAGCCTCAGAAGGCGGCGGGACAGTTGCCTTTGCTCAAAAGATTCAGAAAAAACGAGCAGACTCGCCACCAACACCAAACACATGGCGTCATCACCGGCGCTAACGCCGGACTACGGTGCGGCGCACTAAACTTAAGACCGACTCCATGAAACCGTTCATTTGCGCTTCCATTTGATTCCTGAAAAGAACGAATTCCGATTTATCAGCCTCGAGGCTGGGCTTGGCTTTAGGGAAAACATACTGGGAAGCTGGTGAAGAAGAGGGGGGAATATGAGAGGGGGGAAAGAGCAGCGGTAGAGGAGGAAGGAACAGCCGGTAGAGGAGATGACGCCGATGCCACCACCGAAGAAGAAGATAGCCTAGCTTCCTTACACTTAAAGGCTTTCCTATCCCTATCCCTAACCAGCTTTACCTGATGGGAACTGTACGTTTGCCAAAACTCCTGACTCCATCCCATACATTCACTGCATGTGTTCTCCTGGGAACACTCTTGACCCCTACATGCTGTACACAACGAATGGCGGTCGTACTTAAGTTTAACTAGTTTGGCGGAGCACAAATTCCCTGCGCAAAACCTGGATCCCGAGAAACTTGAATCCGACATAGCTACCAATTCACAGAGCTAGGCTAGCTAGATTAATAAACAGGAAATTGAGTACTTCACCAAGGAGAGACGCCACAACAAAAAATAAAGGAGACAAAGGAAACCAAACAGTTTGAGGCAGATGGATGCGAGATGCGTTCCCAATACGCCCGAGAATGAAACTGACCTGGGTTCATGGGTATGTCGCCTGACACACCACCCCCACTGGCATCCGGTGGGGTTGGGTCTCCCGCCAATTATATCAGCGTTCCAAACAAAGTTTGAAAATTTATATCTCGGACGTGTCGATTTTAAAGAGATAAAAGCTTTTACAGTGTTTTGGTAAGTCATTATAATGAAACTCTAGGTTTAGAAGGTTATTTCATGAAGGTAAGAGCCTCTTGTGTAGTCTAGGCAATATCTGCAAGTTTTCTTAAGTGGGCAGATTGTGCATCCCATGAAAAAGCCTCAGAATTAACTGACAGAAATAGAGGATCCTGCTTAAAGCTCTTGAGACTAAGACCAGCAATGGAACCCATAGCGTGGATGGAAAGGTTGTATCAAAACTCTCTGAGCAGTATGAAACTAACAATTACATAACTGAGTCCCTGGAGTACTCTTACATGAAAAAATGGAATTTGCTTACCTTCAAATGAAGCACGTATTAGGAATCTAAGTTCTACTAAGGGTATTTTTATGTGCAGGGTTAACCATCGCTCATAAAATGGCCGCCCCCATGCCAAAAAAGTGCATATGGCTGCCCACGTAGGACATTTCTCTCACTTTGTCCTTCCTGTACCTTTCCTCCTCTGCCGCCCAAATGTCTTGTGTTCCAGGTTGCCGCGAGAGAGCTGATGCAAAGATTGGAAGGAGCTATCGGAAGCAGTGGCCTGAGGTGCTCTGGCCTCCCAAGCTCGGCCGTGTGCACCTGGGTTCGTCCCCACATGGTTATTGGCCTTACTAGTGAACGGACGGATACTTCCCAATTCGCACATTTCACAGGACTGCCAACCCTTGCTCCACGTGTTGTATCTCAATTCAGGAAAACTAGATAGAGCCTTTGGATGCCTATGGTAAGCTGCGGACAAACTCAAGTATTTTGGCGGCCTGTTTCTCCTCCTACTGAAGTATTTCTTGACTTTTGTTAACGAACACCCCTCCAAGTCTCTTCTGTGATTCTCCACGTGTATTTCTCTCTCCATTCATCAGTAAACCCTCCTTTTGTTTCCCTAGTTGATCCTTTTCTCAGCCTGCCACCCATCATTTGCATGCTAGTTGAATTTCAATTTGTGAACAGTGCGATATAAGTGAGTTTCGAATGGCTGTGCCACTCATGGGCACGTTGATAGTTCATGAATCCTTATAAATTCAATTACATGGTATCAGGGCTTCAATTCTCGCCAATCCTATAGTTAATTTGACACCATTCTCTTGCAGAGGGATGCCTTTATCCTGAGTGACCCACGAAAATCTCAATTTGCCCTTGCATTCATTGTCCCCCTTAGTCTGGACCCATCTACATGAAATGAGGAATTTCATGAGGGGAGGAGGGAGGGCTCTGTCCATAATTACTGGGTAAGTATATATAAAACCTTATTTTATCATAAGAATGTCATTTTTATATAAGTAACTTACCCAGTAATTACTTAGCTGAATCCATATGGACAAATTCTGTTCCCATGGATTAATGATTTGAGATACTAGATATGTTGCCAGCATTGGATACAATGCTTGTAGTTCCTTGTTAGTTAAGAGAGCCTGCAGTAGAGAACTGTCTCTGGTTGTTGCTCAACATAACCTGTAGCAGTGTGGCGGTAAAGCCAGGAGCGCCTCTATGTAAGTGGGAGCTTTGTAGCCAAGGAGTACTCCAATTTCTAGCAAAGCATCAGTGGAAGTTATGCAGCTCAAGTTATCCGATGGCTAGCAAAACTTTAAAAAGTGCCCCTTGCCCTGGGCACAGCACCAGTATAAACACAACCAGATAAGACTGTCACTTGCACTGAAATAAAGACCATGACCCATCCACTGACAGTGATGGGTGCTCACAAATCTCAGCACCTTACTACAAGGTGAATAGATAGTATGAGAAAACCCTATGCTTCTAACTTTCTTCGAAAAGCGAGAAGTGAAGATCAATTACACTTCCAGAAGGTCAATTGTAGAATGGACGTCAGGGGCATAGAGTGCCTCAAAGCTAATGAGGTAGAGGCTGTTCTGACGTCCTTAGCTTCCCTTAAAAGGAGGAAAATGCTCTCCTACATCTGAGAATGTCACAGAAAAGGTCGATTGTAGACTGGGCATCAGGGGCACACAGTGCCTGAAAGCTAATGAGGTAGAAGTTGTACTGATGTCTCTAGCTTTCACTAAAATTAGGCCAACAGCTCTCCAGAAACTAAGAGTGGCCTCAGAAAACAAGTCCATAAGTTCTTAGATGGAGGGGGCTAGAACACTAAAGGTCATGAAAGACCCCTGTGCTTCCAATCCTGCTCAGGTCATACCAGAAAAACTCCAACAGAAAAAGAGCTTCTTACTCTTCCCCAGATCCAAAGATGCGGGGAGAGTTGGTGCCAGATGACCAGAAGCTGGCGCCGAGCACTGGGTGTACTGACCTGATGCCAGGCTGTAGGTGGGGCCAGCAAAGCTGGTCATCAGCTAACTAATCAGTCAGGAGCTGGTGGGCGCTCCTAGAAGCTCAGAGTAGAGCTGGCACCAGGCAAGATGGAAGACAGGTGAGGAAAAAACCTCAGGCTGATGGGTGCTCCTGGGAGCCAGGAGCACAATCCCTGGCTGTCAAAATCATCCTCTCTTCCATTAAGTTATTGAGAGAGAGAGAGAGAGAGAACAGATTCAGTCATGGAAGGGTCCTCATTCTTGGTTAAAAATTCCCAGGGTAAACGAGAAACCTGCATTACTGAGTCAGATGTAGCTCAATACCCCCGTCTGCATCTCTCAAATGTCTTTGTAGCACCTCTGAAAAAACATCTTCCTGATAAACACCCGGACAGCCCAAAGCCTGATCACATGAGAGCGTACCACCCTTGATAGTGTCTCTTAAAATGAGATTGTTCGAGAAGTTACAAAAGGTGGAAGGATTCTGGGAGAGTCCACCGATTAATCTTTGTGATAAACATGATATTTTTATGATAAAATAAAGTTTTGTACATACTTACACGGCAGATATATACTTGGCTATAGTCTCCGACGTTCCCAACAGAAATTCAAATTTCAAGCGCACACGCGACAGGTAGGTCAGGTGATCTACCATACCCACCGCTGGGTGGCGGGAATAGGAACCATTCCCGTTTTCTAATCAGATTTTCTCTTCCACCTGTCTCCTGAGGGGAGGCTGGGAGGGTTATTGTCGTATATATCTGCCGGGTAAGTATGTACAAAACTTTATTTTATCATAAAAATATCATTTTTGTACATGCAACTTACCCATCAGATATATACTTAGCTGATTGGCACCCTTGGAGGAGGGCAAGAGACAGCTAATAACTAAAAACGGGAAACAACATATGTTGTAGGAAAAACAAAACCATGGTTCTTACCTGATTGGGCAGAAGACTTCATGGATACTGTCTATGAGTCTGCATGCCTCAAGAGCTTCAGCGAGGAAGTGACCTATGACTGACAGCCCTTCTGGATCATATCAATGGGGAAAGACCCACTTACATGACAGAGCCTGTTATGGATCGTGTCAATGGGGATTAACCCACTTACAAGACAGAGCCCTCTACCTGAATCATATCAATGGGGGCTATCCCTCTTACATGACAGAGCTAGGTAATAAAAACTACAAGGAGCTAACAACCAAACCCGACCACCTGACCAAGCCTAACCTTGTTAGTGATACGAGATGAAAGAGAGAGTCCCTCAACACCCTCTTCCAGCCGACCATAAAAAACACAACAAATCATTAAAAGCAACAACCAAAAAACTAGACTAAAAAGGATTAGCTTCAGCTCCTTGACCCAGCACCGAATCCGCGGATACGTAAGCTCCTAGAGAGAAGCACTTCTCATACGTAACACGAACATCTCTCAAATAATGAGAAGCAAACACTGAGTTACATCTCCAGTACGTAGAGTCCACAATAGACTGGAGGGACCAAGACTTGTGGAAAGCCAGAGAAGTAGCTATGGCTCTCACCTCATGAGCATTCACTCTTAGAAGCTGTAAATGTTCGTCTTTGCATGAAAGATGAGCCTCCTTGATAACATCCTTAATGAAGAAAGCCTGGGCGTTCTTGGAAATTGCTCTTGAAGGATCCTTGACAGAGCACCAAAGACTTTCAGTGTTACCTCCGAGCTGTTTCTTTCTCTCCAGATAATATCTAAGGCTTCTTACTGGACAGAGAGTGTGCTCTAGCTCCTGTCCTGAAATATCGGAGAGTCCCTTGACCTCAAAACTCCTAGGCCAAGGTTTTGAAGGGTTCTCGTTCTTTGCTAAGAAGAGAGGCTGAAAGGAGCAGAACGCAGAGTCCTTCTTAAAGCCGACAGAACCTTCCAAAGCCTGTAATTCGCTCAATCTTTTGGCAGAAGCAAGAGCAAAAAGAAACAACGATTTTCTGGTTAAATCCCTGAAAGAGGCAGATCGAGGAGGCTCAAATTTATCAGACATTAAGAATTTTAAGACCACGTCCAAATTCCAGCTGGGAGGTCTAGGGGACTTGTTTTTAGAAGTCTCAAAAGACCTTATAAGGTCGTGAAGGTCTTTATATCGGAGATGTTAAGACCTCTGTGTCTAAAAACTGAGGACAGCATGCTCCTATATCCCTTGATGGTGGAAACCGCCAGGTTACACTGCTCCCTTAGATAAAGAAGGAAATCCGCTATCTCCATTACAGAGGTACTGGAAGAGGACACTTTCTTAGTTCTGACACCATCTCCTAAAGACTTCCCACTTCGACTGGTAGAGGCGCAAGGTAGAAGATCTTCTGGCTCTGGCGATAGCCCTCGCAGCCTTGGCGCGAAAATCCCTTCGCTCTAACCAGTCCTTCGACAGTCTGAAGGCAGTTAGGTTTAGAGCGGGAAGGTTCTTGTGATATCTGTCGAAGTGGGGCTGTTTGAGAAGATCGCTCCTGAGAGGGGGAGCGACCTGGGAAAATCTATCATCCATTCCAGTACCTCTGTGAACCAGTCTGGATGGCCAAAAGGGAGCGATCAGGGTGAGCTTGGTGTCCTTTGAAGAAACGAACTTTCTTAACACCTCCCCTAGAATCTTGAACGGGGGAAAAGCATAGCCGTCTAGACCCTCCCAATCTAGGAGAAGGCCGTCTATTGCTACTGCTCTGGGATCCGAGATTGGGGAGCAGTAGTTCTCCAACCTCTTGTTCCAATGGGTGGTGAAGAGGTCGATATGAGGTCTCCCCCACAGGAACCACAGCCTTTCGCAAACCTCTTGATGAAGAGACCATTCCGTGGGAAGAACCTGGTCTTTCCTGCTGAGCAGATCCGCTCTCACATTCCTTTCTCCCTGAACAAATCTGGTGAGGAGAACGATGTTTCTCTCCCCGCCCATAACAGAAGGCTTTTTGCTGCAACGTACAGGAGAAGGAATGAGTCCCTCCTTGCTTCCTGATATAAGCCAGGGCTGTGGTGTTGTCTGAATTGACAAGAACTACTGAACCCTTGACCAGAAGTTCGAATCGGGCGAGAGCTAGATGAATGGCTACTAGCTCCTTCATGTTGATGTGCCAGGACCTCTGATCTGTGTCCCAGGTGCCTGACACTTCTTCCGAGCCTAGTGTTGCTCCCCAACCCGACTCCGACACGTCTGAGAACAACACTAGGCGAGGGTTCGGCAGTTGCAGAGGAATTCCTAGACCCAGTTTCTGGGGGTCTAACCACCAACGGAGATGTTCCTTTACTTTGATATGAGATCTGAAAGGAGTCCGACAACTCTGGGACTTCTGATCCCAAGATTCTTTCAGGAAGAACTGTAGAGGTCTTAGGTGAAGCCTTCCTAGAGAAACGAACTGTTCCAGCGAGGAAATGGTCCCCAGCAGACTCATCCATTCCCTCGCCTGAACATCTGTCTTTCTCTAGAAAGTCTGTCACCTTTGAAGGCAGCGTTCCCTTCTTTCCAGGGAGGGAACGCTAGAAAACCCCGAGAATCCATCCGAATCCCCAGGTAGACAATTTCCTGCTGAGGAATCATCTGAGACTTCTGAGGTTCACAAGAAGTCCTAGAGACTGGACCAGGTTTAAAGTGATCGAAAGGTCCTCCAGACAACGGTTTTTCAAATTGGACCAAATTAGCCAGTCGTCGAGACACAATTGAAATCCTCACCCCTCCAAATGCAACCAGTGAGCTACATTCCTGAGAATGGTCGTGAACACTTGGGGAGCTGTGGAAAGTCCGAAGCACAGAGCCCTGAACTGAAAGGTTCTGCCGCCTACCATGAACCTTAGGAACTTCCTGGAGGAGGGATGGATGGGAACGTGGAAGTAAGCATCCTGAAGGTCCAGGGACACCATCCAATCTCCTTGACGAAGTGACGACAGAACCGAGGACGTCGTCTCCATAGAGAACTTTTTCTTGATGACGAACGAGTTCAGGGAGCTCACATCCAAGACCGGTCTCCACCCTCCCGAAGATTTTGGCACTAGAAAAAGCCGGTTGTAAAATCCCGGGGAGTGAAGATCTTGTACCGGTTCTATGGCAGCCTTTTCTAGCATTTGTTTGACGGCTAGCAGAAGGGCTTGCCTCCGCTTGAGGATCCTTGTATCTCGCAGATAACTCCTCGGAGTTGTTGTCAAGGGAGGTTTCGAAATGAAGGGAATGAGGTAACCCTTCCTCAAGATAGAGAGGGACCATTCGTCCGCCCCCTTCTGTGCCCAGGCTTCGGCGAACTTCAGAAGTCTGGCACCTACTGGAGTCTGGAGGACTTGCTTCTCACTTGGACTTCCTGGTAGGGAGTCCTGAAGGTCTAGATCTTCTTTCAGGCCTACGCCTCCTGATAGACCTGGATCCTCGAAAGGGCTCCTGAAAGGGGGCCTTCTCCTTCTTAGCAAGTGGAGCAGTAGGTCTCATCCTCTTAGACGACTGCGCCAGCAGATCCTGAGAAGCTTTCTCAGACAAAGAACGAGAGACCTCCTTCACAGCCTCTTGCGGGAAAAGATGGCTAGACAGAGGAGCGTACAAGAGGGAAGACCTCTGGAGAGGAGAAACCGATTTGGAGAGGAAAGCACTGAAGACTGACCTCTTCTTAAGCAGGCCAGTGCCAAACAGGGAAGCAATCTCCATAGAGCCGTCCTTAACAGCCTTGTCCAAGCAAGACAACACACTGCTGAGGTCCTCCATACTGACTGAGTCCTCTTCAAGACTCCTCTTAGCTAAGGCCCCTAGAGACCAGTCCATAAAGTTAAAAACTTCCAGCACGTGGAAAAGGCCCTTGAGGAAATGATCCAATTCACAAAGTCCCCAAGAAGCCTTGGCCGAATTAAGGGAGAGTCTTCTGGAAGAATCCACAAGCGAAGAGAAGTCTGAGCCAGCCGATGAGGGGAGAGCTAACCCCATCGGTTCCTTAGTCTCGTACCACATTCCCGCTCTGCCCGAAAGCCTAGAGGGAGGCAAGGAGAAGACAGTCTTGCTTGCATCCTTCTTCAAGAGAGCCACTCTCCGAAGCCTTTAAGCCTTTCTTCATGGAGATCGTAGGACGCATTTTAACCAAAGAGGAAGATTTCGAGGCCTTGGTGCTCGAAAGCATGGAACCAGGAGAAGGAGGAGAGCCAGGCTTGAGGGAATCTCCATACTCCTGAACCAGTAAAGCTGTCAACCTCTTGTAATCAGAAGCGGTGATATCCTTAGGGGATTCGTCCTCCAATAACGCCTCCAGGCCAGAAGGAGGAGGAGAACGTCTGGAAGTAGAAGGGCACTTGCCAGAAGAAGAGCGCCTAGAAGGAGAGGAGCCTTTGTCCCCTGGAGAACGACGATCCGGAGAGAAGCGCCTGCTAGATGACTGGCGCCTGACAGGAGAAGAGGCTCGAACGGAAGAGGAGCCCTTGCTGGGAGAGGGGCGCCTAACAGAAGAGAGGGAGGCTGGAGAGGAACTTTACCAGGAGAAGAACGAGACTGACGAGCAGAGCGTTTGACTGTGGAGAAAGCATCTCCAACAGGAGAAGACCGACGACGACGAGGGCGCGGCGCTGGGTGGGAGGCGCTATCCGCCGAAGAGCGCCTAGGAGAGAAGCGCCACAAGGAGAGGAGCGCCTACCAGGAGAGGAGCGCCTAACAGGAGAGGAGCGCCTACAAGGGAGAGGCGCCTACCAGGAGAGGCCTGCGGCTGCAAGAGAGAGCGCCTACCAGGAGAGGAGAGCCTGGAAGGAGAGGAGCGCCTGCTGCTGGAGGGGCGCTTAACAGGAGAAGAATGCTTCACAGAAGACGACTTGCTGGGAGAAGAGTGTCTCTTGAGGACTTGATCGGAAGAGAGGCATCCTTCCGACGAGAAGAGCTCTTTGATAAAGAGCCAGCAAGAGCAGCGAGCTGAGCCTGGAGGCCCACCAGGATCTGCTTGGTGGACTCCTGACCACCAGAAGAAGAGGAGGGAGATCTTCGAGTTCTCTTCTTTGCAACAGGAGAACCTTCAGGGAAGCGCTCAGGGCTAGAGTCCAATGCGTCTCCTCTAGGAGCCTTCCAAGTCCCCTTCAAAGGGCGCGACTCCTCAGCCGAACTCCAACCACGCTTAGGTGAAGAAGAAGCAGAAGACAAGAAACACTTCTTCAAGATCCCTTTTCTACGGCGATCTAAGGCAGCCTGGGACGCGTCAACAGGCGCTGCCGAAGGGACGCCTGACCGTTGGGAGCGCTCTTCATCCCCCTTGCGGCTGTCGACATTCCTCCTCCACTGGGTCTGGGAGTTTGGAAGAGGTCTAGGCCTAGGAGCGATGCGGAGCCGGTCAGACGCCCCCTCCACTACACTGGGGACACTACACACATCACTATCACTTCTCACTTTCTTTTCCTCCAAAGCACGCATCTGCAACTGCATCTTGCGGATCGTAGCCTTCATTGCAGCCATCTCCGACGACAAATCCACAGGTTCGACGAAGGGTGAAGGAGCTGAAACAACTGGAGTGACAGGAGAATCTGGAAGAGTGTTAGGTTCTAATTCTACCTCCTTAGAAAGAGACCTACTTGAGCTTCTAGAAGAAGCCTTCCTAACTCTATCCTTCTCCAACTTGCGCAGACATAAGAGTTCAAAGCCTTCCATTCCAGATCAGTGAGATTCTCACATTCAACACACGTGTTCTCAATAGAGCAATCATTCCCCTACACCTCGAACACACAGTATGAGGATCTACCGAAGCTTTCGGTAGTCTCACCTACAATCAGACCTAACACACACACGAAACACAGGTGCAACACTCTGATCAGACATTCTTACAGAAAATACCAAAGCCAAAATCAAAATCAATCCACAAAAGCATATGCCAAGCCAAAGATCCAATACGTCACCAAAGGTCAGTCCAAAATAATCCTCAGCAAGCTTAAAAATGAAATTCTAAGCAGAAGGAACCAACAACAGATGTTGCCGGAACCAGCGACAGAGAAAATCTGATTAGAAAACGGGAATGGTTCCTATTCCCGCCACCCAGCGGCGGGTATGGTAGATCACCTGACCTACCTGTTGCGTGTGCCGCGAAATTTGAATTTCTGTCGGGAACGTCGGAGACTATAGCCAAGTATATATCTGACAGGTAAGTTGCATGTACAAAAATAAATTACTCAGGTAAATTATGTAGATTTTGCAATTGCAGTTATAATTATTCCATGGAAAATATGAAAAATGAATGACAGAGTAACATCCGTTTTCCATAAAATAAGTGATACTCAGTCAAGTGATCGTTCCTCTCTCTTTCTTTCTCTCTCGTGCGCAGAAAAACGATAAGTAATGTTATTATAGAATAAAAAGCTAAAACTATACAAAACAAATAAACATGCTTCTCTCTTGCAGAATAAATACTGTAATTATAGATTAAAAATCTTACACTATACAAAACAAATAAACATATATATTACCTATGTATAAAAAAATATCAGGAACACTTGCTGAAAATGATCCTCATCTTGTCTGCTAGTTTATGCAATTTTTTTTTTTTTTAGAAATTTGCGTGTTGTCAGTAAGCAAAGGACTTAAATCTGGATGACGTTTATATCAATCATCGGTAAGCGAAAGGGTTAAAAACAACTTAAAAATATGACCAAAGGTACAATTACGTGAAGCAACAGAAACAATTGACCACGAGAGTTCAAACAAATCAGCACCAACAGGCAATAAAATAGCCTGTTAATGCTAGAAGGCCATCCAAAAAATACAGAAAATATCCATCACATAACTGCAAAACCTAACACTAAAATTGCAAACTGCAAAACCTAACAAAAATGCAATATTATACAGTATGACCATCCCAGTTAGGATAATAATATATAAATTTGCCTCATGGAATGGATTTACACCTAGTTTATTGTATACAGTTTAGCACTGCTATACTTAGCAAAGACTCAAAGATTATGCTTTCTATGTTTTCCCATGCACCTACAAGGAGGGTTAGAGTTAGGAAGGGCATTTATGCCTAATTCTGAGGCCATGCAAGGGCTATGACATCAAGAGGCCTTGTATGAAAAAAATTTGTTTTCAAAAACTTAGATTTTTATAACCTTAAACATAAATACAGTTCTTTCTCTTACCTCTCAACTTCTGCAATATGTGGATGAAAAGCACACAGAAACAACGGTGGCAAAAAATTTGAAAGATGGATTACTCTGCTGTAATTGTGAGTCAGCCAAGAAGTACCCATTTCTGACACTAAGGAGACTAGAGAAGAGCACCTGAAAGAGCATTTTTCTTAATACCTATGTAATAGCTTTATAAAACTGATTTGTCTAGAAACGTTATGAAAATTAATAAAAACAGCACAAAATTTAATACTAAAATGTTATATCCTTTACAACTTGATAAATATAATACATCTTGACTGTACATTACTTATATAAGATCATAACTGAACATTTACAAGCCTCAACTGCCTTAAAATACAACATACAAATACTAAACTTTTTATGTTACACACTTAAGTGTTCTATTCATTAGTTCCTCAGTGACTTACCATACCATAAATGAACTGATCCTAAAATTTACTCCTAAAAAGAGGAAAACTTCAAATAATATTTTTATATTCATAATATTATAGCATAATAGTTTACAAGACCAATAGTCACACTTCTAATCTCACAGTCTGCAAAAGGCACTAGTTCTTGAATGACAAGGTAGATTTCAAGTACTGTACAACAGCTTTATTGAAAAAGATCAATGGTAATGGTTGATAAGTAAAAGGTACAATATTGCAGCTGGGGTCCAAAGGGGCAATGGAAAGAACCTGTAGTACTACCACAGTGTGGCACACACAGCACAATGAAGGCAGTATGCACTTAAGGTAAAGATTAATCAAGAATTGAGTTTCACATATGTTTACCATAAGTAGTACTGGTAAAAGTAACAAAGGAGTGTAAAAAGGGTGTCACCGGGGCTGCTGTATGAAGATGACCTATTAGTTAATAGCAGAACCCGAGGATGATACTGTGGAAATGTTTCAAAATGCAAGAGTGCAATGGAAAGGAGAGGGATGAAAATCAATATGAGCCAAACAAGGCTTAAGATGGATGCTTAAGGCTTTTACTAATCTACACAGCAAATTTGGACATGTACATGGAAAAAGGAGATTTTGAAAACGTGTAGGCTATAGGCTGTTAAGATTCGTGGCCAGAGTATGGGAGGAATAGCATATCAGAATTCATATACTGGCAGAGGCAGTGGTGTTCACAGGCTGGAAAAAGCCTGAGATCTCAAAGATTGAGACTGTTTAGACATATGATTGACCAAGGATGAGGAACAGATGGTCAGTAAAGCAGTAGATATGGCAGTTTGACTAGTGTGTCACTTCTCAAGACTCTTAAGTGTTTGTCCGTATATGAAAGAAGTATAAAATTTAGGCCAAAGGCCAAGTGCTGGGACCTATGAAGTCATTCAGTGCTAAGAGGGAAACTGAGAGTAAAAAGGTTTTAAAGGGACACTGCACAGACCCTTAAGTAACACCTACAGTGTAATGTGTGAGGTGCACTGAAAGTACTACCCCACTATGGGGTTCATTCCTATAGGATAACTTTACACACAGCGAGGCTGAAGAATCCCATACCTGCAGTGGAATGGAATGGAATATAAAATTTAGGCCAAAGGCCACACACTGGGACCTATGGAGTCATTCAACACTGAAAATTAAGAGTAAAGAAGGTTTTTTAAAGGTGTAACAGGACAAAAACCTCACAGTTGCACTATGGAAAATTGTTAGGGGGAAGGTGGAATGTAAGATGGAGGAAAGAGATTATGAATGGTGGTACTGTAAAAGGAATGAAAGGAGTTGTAGCTAGGGGCCGAAAGGACAGAGCACAGAAACCTTAAGGAATGCCTACAGTACACTGTAAATTATACTAAAGGTGAATTGCAGCATCCCTTCGGGCTCGGCTACATTAATTTCTGCCTTTTAATTTCACATATTCCTTACTATACCTTCCCAACTGGCTGTCTAACTTCTTTTTATCTTGCTTTCAATTTCACATCTCATTTAAGAAAGTCCTTTGGCAAGCTCAATTAAAGCTATAAATGTAACTACTAAGGGATTCAGAACCGATGAAACACGGTTTTTCAGCAACAACTTTTTATCAAAGCATCGGATAAAGCTGAAAGTTGGCAAGTGTATATTTTATAACCCTACCTAATTTTTTTGCAAGTATTATTTAGACTAAGTTCGATAGTTTTGATATTTATAGAGTAAAATGAAGTCACCGATGCTGGACAAGAAAATCACAGACAAGGATCCTAAAACAATTCGTGAACGTAAACATAATATGACAGATATAGGCTTCGCCCATCCACCAGGTAGGCGGTGAATGGATATACTTAAAGAATTTTAGGCTTCAGACAAATTCGATAATGGCCAGCAGGATATGGAATTGTCCCCGTGGTTGCAAGACTGCATTTGTGCTGGACGGCTTACCACTTTGTATTGAAGCAAGAAGAAGACCTGTGGCAAGATTTACTCTAGTGTGAATAGGTAATTATTTCTATGGTGGTAATGGTTACTTGGCAGCCTAAAAGTGCAGGCAGGAGCTGTTAGACAACACGTCATTTTGAGGAAGAGTACTTGAAATCGGACATTATCCATGAGAGCGTGGGACCAGTCATTATTGATCTCTTTAGCGATGAAAACGTGGATGATGACCTCCGAGAGTGACGATTTATCGAAGACATTTTGTAAATTAATTATGTATAGTGTTAGATGTTTTATTTGTACCTCTAAAACATATCTATTAAAACACAGTGATTATAACAATATGTTCCTCATTCAAACTGATTTCAATATATTTTCCTTTCCATGCATATCAATATAAATCGTGTTACATTTGATTGATATTGAAGCAGGTAAATAATAACTTGAGCTTGCCCTCAAAATCTTGACTCCTACCGGTACCTTTTATTTGCAGCATAAGAGTATACAAGCGCTGTTTAGGTGTTATATGATATAAATAAAAACCAAGAAAAATAACAATGGGTTACATTAACTGAAATAAAACAATGGCATTGACTTTACAACTCTAACAATTGAGGGAAATGAGGCATCATTGCTTTTCATTTAAATTCTACTTCTAGTGACCGCTCCTGACATGCTGCAAACAGAAGGCTATAGTGTCAAAACCTGAGATAAACAAAATGGATTGTCTTTTTGTATTCCCGCCCTGAATAGATGTAGATCTAACAAATGAGCTATAGACTGGTTCATTATGTGGATGAACTACTTGCACTGAATTATTTGTAAAGTAGAAACATTACGAATATCAAGAAAATGGAAGAAATCCAAGCTAACAACTTAGTCCTAACAACTGCTGTGGAAGTTGCAATGAAACCTCCACAAAATAATAATAATAATAATAATAATAATAATAATAATAATAATAATAAAATTATTGAGAATGATAGTGCTATCAAGGGGACGATGACAAATCCTGCTCGCCATCATTGATATTGCTGAAGCCTTGTATGGGTATTAAAAAGGCCAAGAGAGACAAGGTCTACCCAATTGGATGTCGTTGCCTCCTGCCTGGAGTAACTATGAAAGGCGATGACATATCTTCGAGGTACATGCTCATTGCGGCAATTCACCTGCTGATGCAATAAGGAAGTAGACAAAGCTCCACCTACATGGGATATTTGGGGAAAGTGAGCAAACCTTCCTTTCTCTTGGCCTTGGGTGCTAATATCAATTAGTGAATATGCCATCGCCAAGTAGTAGAGAGCCACAGTGAAGAGACGTTTTCCCATATGTAAACCTCTTCACTGTGGTGGAGCCTTATGACGTCATAGGTTAACGTCATTATTGTGTTCAAAACCCTTACCTGCGATTTTGATGGCTCTGGCATAGAAACCCACTTTTACTCTGGTAAGTACCAGAACTATTGAACTTAGGTAGTAAATAACACTTGCAATAATTAGGTAGGGTTATAAAATATACACTTGCCAACTTTCACCTTTATCCGATGCTTTGATAAAAAAGGTGTTCGAAAAACCGTGTTTCATCGGCTCTGAATCCCTTAGTAAGTGGTCTTATTAAACAAAATTGGGAGACTTTAGTAATGTCTAGTGTGCCTTGCAGGACACTAAACACTAAGTGGTAACCCTTATGGGTTGTACTCTATTAAACAGCACACATGGGTATAGGCTACTGCATCCTTTAAAACTTTGGAAGGGAAAGGCACAGAGTTCTGTGTTGAACAGAAATGTGAGGATCTCATTACTATTTTTTTTTTGTGAAATAGGACTAAGGACCTACCATGGGTGGTGTACATTTGATTCACAAACAGAGACTCAAATTCATTTTAGCTACTAACTACACTGGACACAAATTATTATAAACCGGAATATCACTTGGGTGTATGAATTTCACATATACAAAATAGCATAGATTATAACCTCCTCCCATGAAATTTCCCTTTGACCTAATTTTACATGTGACAAAGCATTCAGTTTCCACTTCTGAAATTTAATGTTTTAGCAAAAATAATATATTATCTAACATCCCCATACATACTAATACTGTATGTAAAAAAGTTCTATTACTATACCTAATATGCTTTGGTAATGTGAGAGCATGACTAAGTGCTTCTTCATTACCAAAATTCACAAGGATGTAAAAAGCTTCAGCTTCTTCCCGAATGCTAAAAGCTTCAATGTTTCCATAATTTTTTCTTGGTTTTGATTCTGTACCAATTTGGTTAGTGTCATTTTCAAACCCTGTTTCCTCGTTGTCTTGCAAATCTAGGTTTTGGAATTTTCCATTCAAGCCCGCAGCAGTAGCTTCTTCACTTGACTCTTTCTCATTTGTCAGAGCATCCTTCATAATCTTCTTTTCACTTTCCTCACTCTCTTCTTCAGTCCAATTTCCTTCATTTTCACACTGTGGTTCTGCAGGCTGTTCTCTCACATCAGGGGATTCCATTTCCTTATCTAAATCTCGATACAGTGCTAAAATTAATGTTAGTGTTTCCAGTAACACTTTCTTGTTCAAGTAGGGGTCAAAATCAGCAAGTTCATCTTCACACATCCTGTAATCAAGTTATATCATGGTTAATTTATTACAAAATAACAGCTGATGACATAAAATATGTTTTTTAAGTCAAACACTTTCCACATACCCGTAAATCATAAACTGTGAACAGCTCCAGTCATGCAAACCTGAAAGCTCATGCCAGAAGACCAACTGACCCAAAAGAGACAAAGTGTCATTCCTCCACATCAGCCTCCATCTCAAACAGTATGGGAAAAGGATGAGGGTTTAGTAGAAAAAATTGTTTTTACCTAAACAAAATTTGTTCTTAATAATGCCTTTATTGGACAATCTACTCTCTTATGGCTTCTGCCAGTGGAGCAATACTGGAGTACTCAAAATCAATGGAGCTTCTGTAAGTAATGGAATTGCATTGGAAGACATGATCCAAAGTACACTCATCATGTATATGTGCAATAGAGGGCAACTCAGGATGATGCACCTTTCTGAGTGTGCCAGATACATGAAGGATGAGCTGCTGAAGAGGATGAGGTTGACAAACCTGGTTCCTTCCAAAAAGGTACAACATGACATACTACAACAATCAGTTTCAATTACTTAACATCAAGGTATTTATGTGTAATGCCACATAATTAGAACCTGGTGAAGTGGTTGCTCTTAAAATAACAGAAAGACCCAAACTTTATGAGCCTGGATCTAAAGTTAAGATGTCCTCTTGTGAAATCTTCAAATACTCTCAGGGTATAACCTGCTAGAGACAATTCAAGATAAAAGTATTCCAAACTGAAATAGTCCAGCAACTTGCGAAAAGTTAAAGACAAGAAGAGGATGAGCTGAAAGATTAAGTCCCTTAGAAGTACATCCTGAAGGCTCTCACCAGGCAGAGAAGGCTATCTTCAGGAAGAACAGGAAAATGTATAGAAAAAGAACATTTATAAAAGATTTTTTTAGCTATAAAACCTGATGCAAAGGGAAGACTCATCAAAGACCAATGGCTGGAATAAAAGACTTCCCACCAACAAGGGATGGTACTCACTGAAAAGCTTAGAAGAGTTAAGGGGATCCAAGGCTAGTAAAGACTGAGCAGCAGCTATGCATAGAACCTTGCATTTAACATCAGTTACAATAACCCTAATCCCAACTCCGTCACATCTGGAGCAATCAGTATAAATGGGAGCAGTATTGATAAGATGTTAAGTATGTTTTAACATGATAACAAGCTGCTCATCTTCCTCTAATATATTGTTACTAACAAACCAAAACATTGATAAATTTCAACACTTTGCAGTTTCCTAATGGAATATCAGAATATTTGTATGGCAATACTAAGGATCTGAGCAAGTTTAATTTTCTAGCACCTCAGATGCTCTATAACCTGGTCAAAACTTTTTATTTCTGATTTCGATATCTGTTAGTGAATTTGGAATCTATGGAACCAACCCAAGTTTGGAAGTAAACTCTTTAACTTTTAACAGTATCCACTAGCATGCCATTAATTGGAAAGATCTGGGCTAATGTTATCTGGGCTATAAAAATGCAATCTGGGCAATCTTCAGATGATAAGTCTTTTGTTTTGCCCATAATAAATACACAATGGCCACTTTACACAGTGCAACATGGTGAAAATGCAGGAGGACAATAGAGCGGTCACACGTGAAATGCTATCCACAACGGCTAGCACCCTCAAACTGAACGATAATACAGTAGAACCTCGGTCCTCGACGCTAATTCGTTCCAGAAGAAGTGTCAAGATTCGATTTTGTCGAATTCAGAGTTAATTTCTCCCATAAGAAATAACTGAAAATGGATTAATCCATTCCTGACCACCAGTCATTACCCCAACCTTGCCTTTTTATACAAAAACTTTACACAAATTACAATTAAATAAGTTCAGAGTTGAATAACTTACCGTATCAGAAGCACTTTTTACATTTTTAAATGCATACTGTATCAAAAAAATTGGCCTATGACCAATGTTGCTTTTGAAACCGATGATAGACCGAAATATAGGCTAGGATAGGTAGCCTATAGGCACTACCAGAATGTACTGCAATGGGTACACATGAAAACTGTTGTTAATAATGATAACATTGAAAAACAAGCCAGATTATAACATTAAATTAATAATACAGTATTTATAAGCTGAATTACTGTATGTCTGTTATCATAAAATTAAGAAAAATTTCTGGGTTACGTCAGAACTCTGCAGCTTGTGGCAGATGTAAACAAACCACAGCGCCACCCTGGTGGTGTCCCAAAAGGGTACTACTTACATAAACATTCAATATTTGCCAAAAATTTCATACAGGGTCTATTGGAATAGTGTAATGCAAAATCACTGTAAAACATCTTCCAGTAAATATTTACTGAAAGATGTTTTACAGTGATTTTGTACACTATTCCAGTAGACTCTGTATGAAATTTACCATAAATATTGAATGTTTATGTAATTAGTATGCGATACACCACCAGGGTGGCGCTGTAGTTTGTTTACATCTGCCACAAGCTGCCGAGTTCCGACGTAATTTAGGAAATTTTTCTTAATTTCATGATAACAGACATACAGTAATTCGGCTTATAAATACTGTATTATTAATTTAATGTGATAATCTGGCTTGTTTTTCAACAGCAGCAGCAGCAGCAGCATGTGTGGGCTTTAAATGCTTTTAAATAAGCATGGGAAGAACGGCACCAACAACGCCAACTAGCGGCAGCCGCCCGAAAATGATATTTTAATGATAAAATAAGGTTTGTTCATACTTACCTGGCAGATATATATATAGCTGTATTTCTCCGAAATCCGACAGAATTTCAAAACTCGCGGCACACGCAGTGTGGCCAGGTGGTTAGTACTCATTCCCGCCGCTGGGAGGCGGGAATCGGGAACCATTCCCATTTTCTATTCAGATTTTCTAGTGCCACTGTCTCAAGAGGGGAGGCGGGAGGGCACTAAAGTATATATATCTGCCAGTTAAGTATGAACAAACCTTATTTTATCATTAAAATATCATTTTGTTCATGACACTTACCTGCCAGATATATATATAGCTGAATCCCACCGTAGGAGGTGGGAAGAGACAGAATAGGATTTAGAAACAAATAAATGTAGGCGAATGACGCCTTGGTTCCTTACCTGTTAGCATAGCTGACTTCGAGTTTATCTGTCACCCAAGCCTGCTGCTGCTAATCCAGAGTCTCCAGCAAGGTAGGGACCTATAAAGCTGGAGAGATCCAGATGACCTGTCCAAGGGGGCGTGACCACAATAGGACTAGATCATGTTACCATACAGAGAGGGAGAAGGAGCAACGACCAACCACCTGACCGCCCTATCTAAGGTAAAAGAACCTAGCATAGGCTAAAAAATTGGGATGTCCACCTCAATGGCCACCCAACAACCAGAAATAGACAACAACAAGATTAAAAATACTACCTAACCCCTAAAGGATAGGATGAGTATTGCCTTCTTCTCCCAACATAGTGTCTGCGGAAACGTACGGTCCCAGCGAAGAGCAGTCTTCAAATGTCGTCTTCACATCTCGCAAGTAATGCGGCTTAACACTGAATTACTTCTCCAGAAGGTAGCACCAAGAATATCACTCAGAGACATATTCTTTTGGAAAGCCATCGAAGTCGCGATAGCTCTAACTTCATGAGCTTTTACTTTCAGAAGTCTCATGTCACCTTCTAAGCAGGAGGAATGAGCCTCTCGAATAACACTTCTTAAAAAGAATGCTAAGGCATTCTTGGACATGGGAAGATCAGGTCTCTTCACCGAACACCACAGATTGTCCGATGAGCCTCTAGTATTCTTGGTCTTGGCTAAGTAGAACTTAAGAGCCCTGACAGGACACAAGACTCTTTCTGACTCTTGCCCAAGTATTTCCGTCAAACCTTTGATTTCAAAAGATTTGGGCCAAGGGTTTGAAGGATTCTCGTTCTTGGCTAAGAACAAAGGATTTAGGGAGCATACAGCATTAGGACCCCTAAAGCCAATATGTTTGCTAATAGCCTGCACTTCACTGATCCTCTTAGCTGTCGCCAGAGCCGTTAGGAAGACAGCTTTCCTCGTCACGTTTTTGAGGGAAGCCGAAGACAGAGGTTCAAAATCACTAGACATAAGAAACTTCAGGACAACATCCAGATTCCAAGAAGGTGTCCTGAGTTGAGGAATTTTGACAGTCTCGAAGGATCTTAAAAGATCGTGAAGATCCTTGTTATCGCACAAGTTCAGGCCTCTGTGTCTAAAAACTGCCGATAACATACTTCTATAGCCCTTAATCGTCGAGACTGCCAGTTTATTCTTATGCCTCAGATAAAAAAGGAAGTCAGCTATTTGTGGTACAGAGGTCGTGGACGAGGAAACTCCTTTACTCCTGCACCATCTTCGAAAAACAGACCACTTGTACTGGTAGACCGTGATTGAAGAAGGTCTCCTGGCATTGGCGATGGCCTTTGCCACAGATCTCGAAAAGCCTCTTGCTCTGGCCAACTTTGAGATAGTCTGAACGCAGTCAGACTCAGAGCGGAGAGGTTTTGGTGGAACCTCTTGAAATGCGGCTGTTTGAGAAGGTCCACCCTCAATGGAAGCGTTCTTGGAAAATCCACTAGGAAGGACAGGGTCTCTGGAAACCAATCCGCTGCTGGCCAGAAGGGGGCTATTAGAGTCATCCTTGCTCCTTCTGACGTTGCAAACTTCCTTATCACTTCTCCCAGGATCTTGAAGGGAGGGAAAGCGTAAAGGTCAGAGTCCTTTCCAGTCCCAGAGGAGGGCGTCTATGGCTAACGCTCCTGGGTCTAGGACAGGAGAGCAATAAAGGGGAAGTCTTGCCGTCCTGGACGTGGCAAAGAGGTCCACTAGAGGACGTCCCCAAATTCTCCACAACTCTAAACATACCTCCTTGTGAAGAGTCCACTCGGTCGGTAGCAGCTGATTTTGCCGACTGAGAAGGTCTGCTCGAATATTCTCCACTCCCGCAATGAACCTCGTGAGAATAGTGACTCTTGAGCATGAGTCCAGAGCAGGATCTCCTCGCAAGGATAAACAGGGAACGAGATCGAGTACCCCCCTGTTTTTTGAGGTACGCTAGAGCTGTGGTATTGTCCGAATTGACCTGGACAATTCTGCCTGCCACTTGGGCTTCGAAGAATTGAAGAGCCAGAAAGATAGCACCCAATTCCTTGAGGTTTATGTGCCAGGACACCTGTTCCCCTCTCCAGGTGCCTGACACTTCCTCCCCTCCTAGTGTTGCTCCCCATCCTTCCCTGGACGCGTCGGAAAACAACACTAGGTCGGGGCTCTGAAGGCGAAGAGAAACCCCTTCTGCAAGCTTCAAGGGGTCGAACCACCACTTCAGATGATCCTTGACAGAAGGAGATATCGTCAAAATCTCTTCCAGATTCTCCTTGTCCCTCCAGTTCTCCGCCAAGAAAAACTGGAGAGGTCTGAGATGGAGCCTTCCCAGGGAAACAAACTTCTCCAGCGAGGAAATGGTCCCCAGCAAACTCATCCATTCCCTCACCGAGCATGTTTCTTTCCTAGAAAGGACGAAACTTTGCTTAAGCAAAGCCGTTGCCGTTCTCGGGATGGAAAAGCTCGAAAAGCCACTGAATCCATCTGAATCCCCAGATAGACGATGGACTGCGCCGGGATCAGATGGGACTTTTCTTGGTTCACAAGAAGTCCCAAGGACTTTCCAAATTCAGTGTGAAAGTCAGGTCCTCCAGACACTTCTCCCGAGAAGAGGCTCAGATGAGCCAGTCGTCTAGGTAGAATGACACTCGAACACCCGCCAGGTGAAGCCACTCGCAACGTTTTCATGATCACCGTGAAGATCATGGGAGCGGTGCACAAACCAAGCAGAGAGCTCTGAACTGGAAGACTCGTCCCCCAGCACAAATCTCAGGTACTTCCTTGATTGAGGATGAATGGGAACATGGAAGTACGCATCTTGTAAGTCCAGAGAGACCATCCAGTCCCCTGGTCTTAAGGCCCCTAGAACCGTCTGAGGCGTTTCCATCTTGAATCTGTCCTTTGAAATAAAACGATTCAAGACACTTACATCTAGGACCGGTCTCCACTCTCCCGACTGTTTCGGGACTAAGAAAAGCCTGTTGTAGAACCCCGGAGAATCCAACTTCAGAACTTGTTCCACGGCTCTTTTTTCCAACAACTGCTCCAGGAGGTCCAAAAGAATCTGTTGCTTCTCTCGGTGGTAAGACGGCGACAGATCCCTGGGCGACGTGCAAAGGGGTGGAAACATGAGAAAGGGGATCTTGTAACCTTTCTCTAAGACAGTTAGAGACCATGCGTCCGCCCCTCGTGTTCTCCAGGCTTCCGCAAAATAAAAAGCCTGGCTCCTACCGGTGTCTGGAGGTGAAAGAAGTCACTTTTTTCCCTAGGTTTAGAGGGGCCGCTCCTCTGGTAAAACCTCTCCCTCATGGAGACGATCTAGAGGAAGAAGTTCCTCCACGAAAGGGCTTCTTCTTCCTGGATGACAACACTGAAGCAGACGAAGAAGAAGAAGGAGCTGGAGGACGCCGAGAAGAATGAGCCAACAGGTCTTGCGTGGCCTTCTCCTTAAGACTAGCGGAAATGTCCCGAATCAAGGACTGGGGAAACAGATGGTTGGACAAGGGAGCGAACAATAATTCTGCCCTTTGCGAAGGGGAGACAGACTTAGCAGTGAAGTCACAAAACAAGGCCCTCTTCTTTAAGAGGCCCTGTACCAAAGTGAGACGCCAGCTCTTCAGATCCATCCCTAACTGCCTTGTCCATACAGTTAAGGACACTAGAAAGCTCCCCAAAGTAATAGAGTCCGAGCTTCAAGCTTAAGATCCAAGGCTCCCAAGCACCAGTCCAAGAAATTAAACACCTCCATGGTGCGGAAGAGACCTTTGAGATGGTGGTCGGTCTCTGACAAGGTCCAAGAAACCTTAGCAGTAGGCAGATGAGACCACGGGAGGCGTCGACAAGACTGGTAAAATCCCTTGAGAAGAGGAAGGAACTCTAGGGCTGAGATCTTCTCCCCGTCTCATACCACATACCAGCCTTGCCTGAAAGCTTAGACGGAGGCACAGCGAAAAGAGGTCTTGCCATGGGACTTCCGTTCCTCCATCCACATGTTGACTTTCTTGAAAGCCCTCTTGGTCGCCAAAGAAGAAGTCATCTTCAAAACTAGGAGCTCTCCTAGCTTTGGAGGAAGCTAGCTGAGAAGGAGGAGAGAAGAGGAGCCGAAGGCTTAAACTTGTCCCCGAACAAGTCCTTAAGCAAGCTGGTCAAAACTTGGTAGTCCGAAGAAGAGGAAGCAGACGAGAGCTCGACTTCAGCAGGATCCGATCGGCAGAAACCTCTCCCGCCACAGCCGGAGAAGCAAACGAGTCACCCAACACTTTAGGGGAAGGCCTTGAGGTCCAATCCGAAGAAGGGATCTCCTTTTCTCAGAAGAAACAGAATGCTCCGGAACGTCCTGAAGAGCAACCGAAGGAGCGCCCAGCGGAGCGTCTTGGAGAGCGCCCTGAAGAGCGTCATCACAGGCGTCACGCCAAAAAAAACGGAAGAGCGTCCGACGGCGCCCTGAACAGAAAAGCGTCCTGAAGAGCGGCGAAGCGCCACGGGAAGAAGCTCGCGGCGTCCTGTTGACGAAGCGCCACGACGAGGAGCAAGAGAGCTAACAGGACGACAAGGCGGCCGAAACAGGAGAAGGAGACGGCGAGCGAGGAGCAGGAGAAGGGACTTCCTTGATCTCTTGACAGGCAAAGTCAAGTCCTTGCGGCGGCGAGGAGCAGAGTCTTTCTCGGCAATAAGAGAAGACAACTGTCGCTGCATCTCCAACAAAATCTTCTTAGCAGGCGAAGAATCCTGTCTGGGAGGAGAGACAATCCTATGGGGAAGACGATGGGCGAGGGGACGCCTTCTTCTTCCTCACAGGAGCAAGAAAGGTTCTCTCCATAGAGCGGCTGGGGCGCTCCGAAACATCCTCATCAGACGAAATCCTAGACTTCTTCTGCGGTGGAAAGGCATCAAAATAGCTAGCCGACGAAGAAGACTGACGAGCAGCGTCCTCTTGAACACGACTCCTCTTGAGAGGGGACGAGTCCTTACGAGAATTCCACCCCTTGGCGGGAGGACGCCTCGGAGGACGAAAAGCAGTCCCTGAGAATGCGCTACAAGCACGATCTCTGGCAGCCTGGGGCGACAACAGGAACTGCCGAAGGGACGTCAGATCGGTGGGAAGCCCCCGTAACCTTCTTGCGGCTTTCGACATGCCTTCTCCCTGAGTCCTGGGAGTCTGACAGCGGTCCAGGCCTAGAAGCATTATGGGGCCGATCTGACGCCCCCTCCACAACACTGGGGGGAGCACTACACTTCACAGCACTTTGGAGAGAAGTCACTTTGTTCTCGAGCGCACGGATAGAACTCATGATCTGCGCCAGGGCCGAACCCTCCACAGACACAATATCAGGGCCCGAAGGCAAAACCACAGGGACAGGTGCAACATCAACTACGTTGGAAATATCAGGAGAGGAAATACCTGACTCTTGCACACACTCCTGGAGGAAGACCTCCTAACCCTGTCACGCTCCAACTTATGAACGTGCACGAATCATACGACTTCCAGCTCGCATCCGATAAAGGTTCACACTCCTTTACATCGATCATCTATAAGACAAACATGCCCCTACACCTCAAACAAACAGAGTGAGGGTCTACCGAAGCTTTGGTAGCCTCACCTTACAATCACTCATACAACATACATTTGAAACTAGCAGAACTAGAACCAGACATAGTTAAAAGAGAGGTCATAAGCAAAATCCAAAACAATCCAGAAAAAGCGTGTGCCAATCCACAGTCCAAGAATCAAAACCAAAAGTCAAGAGAATACTTAAGTGGGAATAAGCAAGTTAACGAAATCCAGAGGCGGAGGTACTGTAACAGATGTTAACAGTACCGGCGACAGAGAAAAATCTGAATAGAAAATGGGAATGGTTCCCGATTCCCGCCTCCCAGCGGCGGGAATGAGTACTAACCACCTGGCCACACTGCGTGTGCCGCGAGTTTTGAAATTCTGTCGGATTTCGGAGAAATACAGCTATATATATATCTGGCAGGTAAGTGTCATGAACAAACTCTTTTTTCTACAAACATCATATGATTCATCGGGTCGGATTCGGGTTTGTTGTTTGAGCTCCGACGCAAAATTTACTCAACATTTCGTGTTGAAATCCGATTATGTCGAGTTCTAGTACAGTCGAGGACCGGGGTTCTACTGTAAATGGAAATGTCAAGCTCACTAAGGATGCACAAATGTCACACAGCTGGCGTATTAGCCTGTCTCAATTTATTCACCCTCAAAAATACCATTCTTTTTTTTGCCAGAATAATAAACCAGGTGGCATTACCTGGTTTATTATTTTGACAGTACTGTATTACATATCTTTGGTCCTTGGTCCAGGTGTGTTGAATACTGTAATGCTGTTCTAGATAAGGAAAATCCAAATAATCAAGGAATTGCTGTACTTTGGTATGTCCACTTTACAAATCTAATTGCCATTTCATCCAAACCATTATGTGTATGTGTGTGCAGGGCTTATCAAAGTATATATATTTTGGCAATACTGTTATTTATTTGGCATGGCAAATAAAAACTTAGGAAATCCCTAAAACATTCAAAACACGTCATAAGCTACTTGAACTTCAGCAATTGTTCATCATTACTGAAACTTGTGTAAATACATAATGCTCTATTTTTACTGATTAAAACAATTATATTAATAATTTCTTTCAGGGATAAGTTCACCAAAATTTGCAAAAAATAGCAAATCACAAGTTAGAGAGCAAAGTAGTAAACAAACATCTGTATGACTGCATAGGAAGTTACAACTGACATGTAATCAACAAATGAACAGACAACTTTTACACATGAATTTGATGAAAGCATATTAAAAAGTTACCATTATCCAAATTTACAATGAAACAGAGATGGAAGGAAGAATGAGAGAAATTTTTACATGACTGCTATCCTGGCTCTGTGGTATCTTGTAGGCTATCATATTGTGTCTTTGTTATTTATTGGGAGGCCAGATACCTGAATTATCCAAATAGTGGAGATGATACAGGTCAATGCCGAAATTCATCCCACAAGATCTTATTAGCTCAAAAAGGCTCCCAACATGAAAGGAATTTCTACAGCTCATTCATAACTGACCTAGGATGAACTGCCTGGATATGACTTGACACTCAAAAGTGTTAATGGACCCTTGGCCCATATAGATGAGGTCCAAAATGAAGGACATATCTGACACAAGACTTTCCCCAAGCTACACCACATCAGACACTCAAATTTTACATGGAGGCAAGCCTACTGTGCAACTTCATCATTCACACGGAACTAAGGATGACCAAAATTAGTTGTGTATTTGCAAGTCATCCAAAATAACATCAATCATGACACAAAAGCAAGAAATACTGTGGTAAAGCAGAAAAAAAAAAATTGGTTACATCAGCTAGAGTAACAGATGTCCACATATTGTTGGGGCAGCTGCTCTCTAATGTACCCTATTAACAGAAAGGTGCTAAAAGTTAGAATAAAGTAGGCGGTAAATCAACTTGTACAGAGAAGCACTGCTTATAACAGACAGTTATATGGCAGTTCCAAGGCTATGGTGTCTACCCAGAAAAAAACAAGAAAATTTCAATGTTATCAATTAAGATATATCCCAGAATATATATATAACTCTAAATTAATAAATTAATAAACACCACAATACAGCTAAAAGTGAGAGAGCCAGGCATGTTGATATCTTGTTTTCAAGGGTAGTCCTCACTTCCTAAAAAAAAAAAAAAAAAAAAGCGCTTCTCTACATACATTCTAGTCAATACTATCTTTAAAAGTACAACTGATTTGTAAATTGTATAAAAAAAAGGCAATTGTATTCATCACATTCCATTTTTGATTCATAAACCTTGTAGATGGAAAAGAACTGAGACATAGTGCTCAAATGGTTGTCTGGTCCTTGCTTTGAGCCATGCAATCAGTTCCATTAAGAAACCTAACTAGTTAGACCCTTTTTCTGGTTGCTTTGGTAACAGTGAGACGGGCCAGTGAAAATCATGCTTTGGATAAAAGTCGGCTTCTCCCAAGGGAATGCAGAGTTCTTTTTCCCTGCGATTCTTGGCTAAGAATGAGACACCGTCTAAGCCCTGGCCCCGTTCTTATTATATAATTAAAAGCATATAGAAAAGCCTTACAATCAATATCACCGCTTGAATCAGTCAAGCACAAACCCCGTAAGCCAACTAGAATTCAACACAAAAACAAGAAAAGCCCAAAATTCCATGATACTACACTTGCAAAAAATTCTTCTTAAAATTTAGTACTCAAAACAGAAAATATGAACATTCATATTCAATTTTTAAAATGTATTTACAATTTAGTAAGGCAACCTTCAAGAACAATAGCAGGTAGGGGTGGTAGGCAGTAAGCCTTTTGCTCAAATTGCTCATGTCCTAAATGGGGCATGGCATTCATGCTCTAAATAATTCTGATACTGTACTTAAATCAATAACTTTACCTGTAATGTGAGTAGACATGAAACCTTACAGAAGCAAGATGTAATTTAATACAGTCTAAATTCCTTACTCCTTGGACGCACAAATCCTGCCTTACTGCTCTTAAGCGATCACTGACAAACTGGTATATTAAAGCCCATGATACATCTGTTCGACAACAGGAGCTGCAACAAAAAGCAATACTGTATTAACATACAAATTATGGAAATTTCTTTTTAATAAAAAAATATAAATTATCATGATAAAAATGACATTTTTATATTGAAATAGAACTGTATATATACCTACCCAGTAATTACATAGCTTACAGTTTCACTCATTTGGCAGCTAAATTTTAAAATTCATGGGCTGCACTAGTTTGTTTTGGGGTAGGTGACTTGCCCTGCCCACTTTCGGGGGAAAGAGAGGAACTTAGCAAAGAGCTTCCACTTGTTTATGCCCTCGTGTCCATGCAAGGGGAGGAGGGAGAGCTCCGATCATGTAATTACTGGGTAAGTATATATAAAACTTAATTTTATTATAAAAATGTCATTTTTATATGAGTAACTTAACCCAGTAATTACATAGCTGATTCTCACATTGACAGGAGGTGGGATGCGTGGACACATCTACCCCAAAACATTAGGAAATGGTAACGAATTTGAGAATAGAAAAATTTGCTAACATTGATTCAATATTTGTTGTTTCCTTACCTGATAAGAGAGCTGCTGCAGGTAGATATTGCATCTGGTTGGCGCTCATCTTATCGTGCAGAGGCAAGGAGGTATAGCCGTGAAGCGCCTACTACTTTAGTAGGTACTTTGCAGAGAAGGACAAATTCCAATGGCTGGCAAAGAATACAAGTTGCCCCTGCCCAGGGCACAGTACCACAAAATTTAAGGACAAGTATACAGCTACCTATACTACCAAAAATAATAAAAATCACTACCTAACCATTAAAAACTGGAATGGTACCCCAAGTAAACATAACCCCAGGCTCCCCTATGACTCAACACCCTATGCAAGGTGAAGAGATAACAGGAAGGATTTACTGCTTCCTACATTTCCTCCCCCAACACCACGCCAGCAGCAGAAAACGGACCCTAGGTATTGCACTTATCATAAATTGTTTCAACATCACGCATGCGACACGAAGCGAATACTGACTTGCACTTCCAAAAAGTCGATTGTAAGATAGATGAGAAGGATAAATTACGTTTGAACGCCAACGAAGTGGCAACCACCTTATTTCATTAGCTTTAACTTTACAAGAGGGAAAAACCTCATCTGCTTCTAAGGAATGGGCTTCCAATATAAGGTCTCTGAGGATGAATGCCAGGGCATTCTTAGACAGAGGGCATGAGGGGTTCTCCACTGAACACCAAAGAATGCTTGAAGTTCCCTTCGTTACATGAAGGTAATACTTAAGCGCCCTCACAGGACAGAGAGCTCTCTCTTCTTCATCTGGACCCAATATATCAGTTAGACTTTTAATTATATAATAAGAACGGGGCCAGGGATTAGACGGTGTCTCATTCTTAGACAAGAAATGCAGGGAAAAAGAACACACTGCATTCCCTTGGGAGAAGCCGACTTTCATCCAAAGCATGAATTTCACTGGCCTGTCTCACTGTTGCCAAAGCAACCAGAAAAAGGGTCTTTTTAGTTAGGTTTCTTAATGAAACTAATTGCATGGGCTCAAAGCGAGGACCAGACAACCATCTGAGCACTATGTCTCAGTTCCAAGAGACCACAGCTGTTTCCTTTAGTTTGGCGGTATCAAAAGACTTAATGAGGTCCAACAAATCTTGGTTAGAGGACAAATCCGTCCCTCCGTGTCAGAAGACGGAGCTTAACATGGCTCTGTATCCCTTTAGAGTAGAAGTGTAAAGACTTTAAATGTTCTTAAATATAGCACAAAGTCTGCTATTTCTGCTATACAGGTCTGAGTAGAGGAGACATTGTGTCCTCTACACCAGGCCCTAAAGATCCCCACTTGGCCTGATAGACTTTGTCTGAAGATTGCCATCTACATTTAGCAGACTCTGAAGCTGCTCTTGAAAAGCGCTTCTTTCTATGCAGTCTCCTGACAGTTTGTAACCTGCCAGGGCCAGAGTACACAAGCTTTGTGAAACCGCCTGAAGTGCGGTTGTCTGAGCAGCTGCTGCTTCTGAGGCAGCAACCTCGGGAAATCCGTCAGCAGATCGATGAGGTCTGGAAACCGGCCCTTCGCTGGCCAAAATGGTGCTATTAAAATTATTGAGACATTTTGGTGAGACCAAAACTTGTTTATTACTTGTCTCACCATACTGAACAGTGGAAAGGAATAGAGTTCTATATTCGACTAGTCCTGTACCATGGCATCTGTCACACATGCTAGAGGATCCAGGACTGGCGAACAGAACAACGGGAGACAATGGTTCCTGAAAGTGACAAGAAGATCCAATACAGGTTTCCCCTACAGTTTCCAGAGGTCTAAGCATACTAAAGGGTCTAGTGTCCACTCCATGGGGAGAACCTGTTTCTGGTGGCTCAATTCGTCCCCCAGAACACTGAGTCTTCCTTGAATAAAGCGAGTCACTACTCTTGTGCTGTTCTGGTCCGTCCAGAGGAGGAGGTCTCTCACTGTTTTGTATAGGAAGAAGGTGTGAGTTTCCCCTTGCTTTTTGATGTAAGACAGGGCAGTCATGCTGTCTGAGTGGACTGCCACTGTCTTGTTGCACACCTCTGATGTGAAGGATGGAAGGCCTAGGTGTATTGCCTTTAACTCCTTGAAATTTATATGCCAGGATCTCTGCTCCTGGAACCACGTCTGGGAGACTTCTTTGCTCCCTAGAAGAGCTTCCCAACCTAGATCCGATGCATCCGAGAATTCTAGGCTGGGGTTCAGAGTGAGGAGAGACTTTCCTTCCGACAGTCTTCTTTTGCAGTCCACAAACGTAGGTCTTTCTTTATCTCGGGAGTTATAGGAAAAACGAACATGTCCAGAAGATTCTTCCTGTCCTGGCTGACCCGTTGAAAAAACTGTAGAGGTCTCATATGGAGCCTGCCTAGGGAGATGAACTGTTCTCTGGAAGACAATGAGCCCAGAAGACTCATCCATTTGTTGGCTGAGCAGTCGTTGAGAGTCAAGATCTCATTTACCGTCTTCAAACAAGACTTAATTCTCTTCGGGGCTGGGAAAGCCTGAAAACCCTGAGTCTACCCTCATCCCTAAATAATAAATCTCCTGAGAAGGAGTCAGCAGGGATTTCTGTACACTGAAGCGAAGGCCCAAGTCCTGGGCTAAGAGAAGGGTTCTCCGAAGGTCCTCCGTACACTGTTCTCTCAATCGGGACCAAAGCAGCCAATCGTCGAGGCAAAGGGATATCTTGACTCGCATCAGATGTAGCCACTTTGCGGGGAGCAAGAACTCTGGTGAAAACCTGGGAGGGAGCCAAGAGAACGAAACACAGGGCACAAAACTGGAACACCTTGCCCTTGAAAACAAAACTGAGGTACTTCCTCGAGTCCAGGTAGATAAGGATGTGGAAGTATGCATCCTGCATATCTATGGACGTTGTCCTATCTCCCTGGCGAATGGATGACATGACTGTTTGGTTTGTTTCCATTTTGAATTCTGTCTTTTGGACAAAAACATTCTGGGTGCTAACATCTAAGATGACTTGGCGACTACAAACAGTCGGTTGTAGAACGCTAGAGAATAAATGCCCTTGACCAGCTCTATTGCTAACTTCCTGATGAGGGATGAAACTTCTTGTGAGCGGGCTAAAAACCTCTTTGAGCCTGAAGAGTAAGCTTCAATGCGACAGATGTGCTGAGTAAAGGAGACTTCTGCACAAAGGGTATGGTGTAACCCTCCCTCAGGACATTGGCTATCCAAGGTCCTGCTCCCTTCTCCTCCCAACGCTCCCACAAGAGAAGGAGTCTGGCTCCAAGAATACTGAGGACATTGTTCTCACTTTGTAGAGGAAGATCTAGAGGCGGACTTCTTAATGGCACCTGGTGCAAAATGGACGTTAGAGCTTGATCTAGAGTGAGTCCTTTGCCTGCCGCTCCGAAAGGGATGCATCTGTAGAGGTGTTGCTGGCCTGGAACTAAAAGCGGCCCTCTCTTTTGGGCGTCTAGAGAACATGGTTAGAAGATCTTGGGTACTCTTCTTTTGAAGATTGAAGGCAATACTAAGAACTGTAGCTTACTGAAATAGATGAAAATGATATGAGGGAGAAAACAGGAGCGCTGATCTTTGCGAGGAAGTCTCTCCCTTATACGTGAATGAGCACCAAAGGTCTCTTTTTTTCAATATACCCATAGCATAAAGGGAGGCCAATTCTTTGGAGCCAAATCTATCAACCTGGAGAAGCCGCCTTGGGAGGAGGCAGAAACTCCCCAGGAAGGAAATTCCCATGGCATAAGACCAGTGTCTCCCTCGATAAAGTCTGGAAGAAGGAAAACTGAAGACAGCTCTACCTTGGTCCCTCTTTACAAGCCATCCTTCCACTTCACTTAGAGCCTTCTTCGCAGAAGAAGAAAGTACCATTTTAGGTAATCTCGAGGACCCAGAAGTCTGAGACTCCATCAAAAAGGCAGATGCAGGAGAGGACGGTGCTGCTGTAGAAAAGAAACTTGGGTAGGTAGCAAGCAGAAATCTCAACAATGAGGCATAAGCCAAAGAGGGAATGTCCTGGTCCACCACCTCTTCCTTGTCAGAAGATATTGGCGACAAAGACCAGTCTGCTGGAGTCTGAAGAGCCGACGGAGCCTTCTTGAACAGGCTCAAAATATTATCCAGTATGCTCTAAATAAGGTCCAAAGGAGCTGCAGGAGCCTAAAAACTAGCAGCAGGAGCCTGGATAAGAGGAGTCACTTGTGCGGAAGAAGGCTCTGGGAGCTGCACTGAAGAAACTCCAACCAAAGGAGAGGATGCTGGAGTGATGATCAATGAAGTACGATGAACAGTTGAAGTTGGACATGCGGGTGCCAATGGGTACTCTGAAACCACTAGAAGCTCAGGTGCTACAGGGTGCATGGTCATCCCAAGGTGCTCGGGTGCTAAAGAACATAAAGATACACCTGGGAGGTCGGGGGCTAACGGACACACACCCACCACTGGAAGCTCAGGCACTAACAGACGCACACCCACTACTGGAAGCTCGGGTACTACTGTACGTTCAGGAGCCACCGGGAGCTCAGGAGCCACCAGGCACTACTGGGCATTCTGGTGCTGCTGGGTGCTCAACTTCCAAAGGGAACTTTGATACTGCTGGGAGCTCAGGCGCTTGTCGACACTTCTTAGAAGAAGCAATCCTAGAGGATGAAGAGCACTTGGGCACCGTATGCAGATTCTCTGCAAAGAGATTGTCCAAAGAAAAACACTCCAGACTATCCCAGTCACTACATGTGGGGTGCTCAGGATCCTTGCTCTTCTTAAAGGCACTGGAGAAGAGTGCGACACATCCATCGCACACCTTTTCAGTGGCTGTGATTTGTCCGTAAAGCGCCACTGACGCCTAGGACCTGACTCCTCTGAATTCGACGACATACAATGTACATCCACTGAGAAACCTTTCCAATGACTCTTGGTTGCAACCTGGATACGTCAACAGGCTGAACCAATGGGGTGACTACTCGTGGGTGGACCCCATCAACCTTCCTTAGGCTACCAGCTTGACTCCTCCTACATTTCAAGGAGTATGCCAGGGACCTTTGCCTAGGAGAATCAGCTGGACGAGCAGCCACCTCCTCCACGAACGCTTCACTAGCACTGGGCGCTCTGAATCACTCTTTTTGTCTATTAGGAGTTTCACTGAAGATGCTAACTGGGCAATGGATTCCACTGTCAACTCAAATCTTTTATCAATTTTCAACTTGAGGCTGGCCTTGGGGTTGGGTTCAGAAGCGTGGGAGCCGGACAAAGGAGAGGGTGGAACAGTTAGAGGGGTTGAAATGGGGGTCATTGAAATCACAGGAACATTAGAATCAGAATTGGCAATACAAGATTCCTGCCAGCTAAAGACTTACTGCTCTCTGCCCTAGCAGTCGCCTTTCTCTTCTTGTCATTAGCCAATTTCTTTAAATGAGATTCCAGTCTTCCACTTTTTAATGTCCCAATCTGCACACTCTTGACATCTTAAATCAACAGAGCATGCCTGCCCCTTACATTCTATGCAGTAATAAGTCAAAATCAGGAAAAAACGTCGTAATCAGTTGATAAAGGTCCCATTAAAGAAAATCTGCAACTAACTAAATATGCCAAAAATCTACCAATCGAAGAATACTTCACCAGTTGCCGATGAAAACAACCAGAAAGTAAAAAATTCCAAAAATTAAAGCTGCTGCCAACAACTGGTCTACAGCCATCAGCCAGCAGAAACAAAGTGAAGCTCTTTGCTAAGCTGTTCCTCTCTCTCCCCTGAAAGTGGCTGTCCTGAGGAGAGCAAATGGGCTGTCCTCTCAAAGTGCTCCAGTCTTCTTCAAAGCTGTGGCCTCCAGACGAGAAGAAGAAGGTAAGGGGGACCTCTTCGAAGCTTCTCCAGGTGTGGGGACTCTTGGGCCAACTGCACCTGTACTGGACCCAGGCCAAGTACTTGAGCGAGCACCGGCAAGGGGTGAGGCAGCACCTGCATGCTTACCTCCCTTCTCTCTCATAGTGCCTGAACCAGTCTTGACGATCAACAGGTGCTCCCTCTACCCGAGTGTCTGAAGAGACGTGTCGAGGTAGGCACTGTACTAGTCTTGGAAGATAACTTCTCAGAATTAGTCTCTGGTACTTGGGCACTCGACTTTCCCAAGTCACGGGGTCTCTGCAAGACCCGTGGCATGGCCCCAGTGTCTGAAGACCTGGGAGAGCCAGCAAGAGATCTCTGTGCTTCCCCTGTGGAGGAAGGCAACCCTTTGGAAGACATATGGCGGGACTTCTTCCTGGCAGAAGCTACATTCTTCTTCCTCTGTTTTTGAGCACTGGAAGAAGACATAGAGGAGGCGGCAGGCAACAAGGAAGACGACAAAGACGACACTTTCTGACTCCTCCCCTTCGACTTCTTCTTAGACACCTTCTTCAGTAGAGCATGGAGGAGCTGATCCCAAATGGAGGGGGGGAGCAGATGCAGCAACACTAGAAGGGTGGTCTACCACATGGTGGACGATAGCAGGGGCGTTAGGTGATGTCTTGTCTATTACGGCAAGGTTCATCAACAGAGGGGCTTGAGTGGTCACACTCGTAGACACTGAAGCCATAGCAGACATTGTAACAGTCGCAGTAGTCACTGTTACAGCAGCGTGAGTTATGGGGGGGCAACGCAGGTAGACAAGAAGCCCTCAGGTGGCTCAACAAGCCCTGCATCAAGGGAACTGGAGTTCCTCGTTCTCCTCCACACCTGAAATCCAAGTCAGGTTAGGGTGGGTTGGTAGTCTCCCTTTACTTCAAAGGGGATTCCTCCCCCAAGTGAATGGAGGCTACTGAACAGAAGTCATCACCCAACGCCCTCTTCCAAGTGACGAAGCAAGCGAAGACAACAAAGGGGAGATCGTTCTCTTAGGAGTGACAGCAAAGCGTGGCGGTTCCACATGAGGAAAGAAAGAGCAAGAAGGGTTGGCAACCAATGGTGTCATCGGGGGTGTGTTACCACTGGACGACACCTTGGAGGCCTTGTATTTCCTCCTCTGCGAGAACTTCACCTACTGCACAAGCGACTAGTCACAACACTCATCACACATGGATTCTGGGTCACAGTCATGCCCTCTGCAACTAGTGCAGGGGATATGAGGGTCAACATCCACAAACGGGTGGTAGTGATTGCTGGGTTTCGAGGCAGTAATGGGGCAGACACTTTAGGTACTGCCCTTCTGCTCTGGCTTAAATGATCCATGGGTCTGCATAATTCTTGCTATACAAAATCACAAACAAAATAAAAGATATATTCCACAAAGAAACACAGAACAATCCCACCAGGATAACTGAAGAAAAACAAAGTGAAACGGCAAGCAGGCCAGAGAGTAGGGAAACAACTCTTCATCACGCAGCAACCAAAAGCAAAGTGAACGCTTACTGTCTGGGTGGGCGGGACTCCTACCAGTCAGACGGTAGTTAACTACCTAACCACCTTGTTTAAAAGTTAAACGGCCATTTCTAACTGCACTGAAGCATATTCCATATGTAAAGACCAATGGTTTGTATACTGTGTAGGAACAACATATGGATGCTATCAAGTATAATTCAATATTAATGCAATCACACATATAAAACTAAATATAAAAAATGCATCCACAAAACAAATACAAAGTGATGATGTACAGTTGATTACATACTTGTAATCCTACAATTCCTTATAGATTCAGGCTTAAACTTAACACTGTTCGTATTTCATTGTTAAATGGACAATTTACACATGAAATAAAATGTTAGAAATAAAGTGTTAAGATAATACAATATAAGATGACAAAATCAAACAGAAAATTCTAAAATGTTATCTTAGACATTTTCAAACAATGTTACTCTGCCTATTAATTCCACATTTGCTACTGTCAGACATATGTTTTATATTTGCAAGATATTTTGATAGTAGATTTATTAGTTTTCTCAAATAAGGAAAGTTCAAAAACAAAATATCAATTACAGGAGGAGTGGGTGGAATATGTGTATAATATACATGGTATCTTTTGTGGGTTACAAGGAGGTAAGCTGAAGTGTTCTGAGCTTCGTAGATCTAGCCACTTTCTTTTTTTTATAACATCAACTTTTATGAAAATTCCTGTTTTATTTAGATATGTGCCAATAGTGACAATTTTTGATAAGGGTCTTGCAAGCTGTAATAAATTAAACCATAGATGCCAGCATAATAAAAAAATTATGCCATACAGTACCTACGTGTGCATTTGTTCGCTGATTTTATATAGGGCAGTTACTCTTTTTTTTCTTGCATTCTGGTATCTAAGCATTAAATAACTAATGAACTTTCCATCCAAATCTTTGAGCATGTGTGTGTGTATGTGTATGTGTATGTGTGTGTTGCAGAGCATAATAAAGTTTTGTTATTTATTTGGTATAGTATACAAAAATTTACAAAATCCTTACACTCCAAAGCCTGTCGTAAGCTACTTGAGCTTTGGCCATCTTAGATAACTGATTGCAAGTTAATATAGCTGATTACTTAATACTCTTATATTTGGAATTTTTGCTTTATCAAAACTTGGAGTAAAATAACAATACATACAACAAAGGGGCAGGATTCATATTTTCATTTGTTTAATTAAGTCTGAAAGGGAGCCAACACACTTGAAGGCAGACATAAAGTGATGGATATTAGTGCTAAACTAAATAATAAACATAAAACACTACCCTGATTTCATCAAGAAAACTAAATGGATGAACGGTTTCGAATTCTGGAACTATGTACATAACTGAACAGTTCTGAATTGTGGAACTATGTACATCCATAATTCTGTATTGTCAAGTAAATGAGAGAGCAAAGCTCAAAACTTCTTTTCCAAGTTGATGACTTATAGGCTTACACTGCATCAAAGCAAACACTATATGACAAGTAAAATATGTTTATCATATTACCAAAAAATAGTTATGCAAACCATCAAGACACATAAACCACATAATACATCCAAATGGTAAATATTCATCGACTCATACTACAGAATTCCAGTGAATAAACTCACACATTCAATCAAGTACAACAAATTCAAACTTACTTTGTCAATAGATATTTCACTGTCTTTGCCAAAACAGGCAAAGGTCTTATGTCTGATGGCTTAATTTCATGCCCTGCAGCTGATCTTGAAAATTCCTTCACCATAAATCTTTGGTTGCCATAATTCAATTTCTCTCCATTGGCATTTACTGCCTTTTCTAATGGATGTAGTAAATCTTCTGCCTGTCGTCTGGTGAAAATAAAAATGTAAAAATGTAAATATCTTAACTCCCTTGAGTTGTAAACTAAAAAAAAAAAAATACTTAGTAACTACAGTATTTGTAAAAATGCACGTGGACATGCATAAGGCTACTACTCATCTACTACTGTATTTTCAGACAAAACACTGCATGGTCTGGGAAACTGGGAGACCAAAAATGTGGGCTGTAGTACTAGAATGATGGGACTGTATGAAAAAATTAATTTCGTTTGAAAAAAAAAAAGTTACATATATTATCTAAGACAGAAAGATCAAATTTGTGTTTTTTGAATTGTGACCCAGAGAGAAGATACATCTGATTGCACGCAAGTACACTTACTACTCTGAGAGTTACGGGAGCTGACTACAAAGACAGTTCAAATTTGTGACTTTGAATAGATGTGATTTCTTAAAAATTTTTTCTCTGTGAATTTTCAAAGCAGGCCTGTAGTAGTAAAATAAATACAGTACTGATTTTTCAAAGACATTTAATCTTCTTTGCATAATGTTATTTTCTAGATTTAAAATTTTAAGAGTTCTCAGTTTATATTTATCTTCTGCTGCTCATAATCATACAAAGTCCAGATTAGTTGATGCTACTTTTGAGGATAATAAGGATTAGACATCCAAAATACTAAATATAGTACTGATTTTTCAAAAACATTTAATCTTCATTGGATAATGTTTTCTACGATTTTCAAGGGTTCTCAGTTTGTATCTAATCCTTATCTTCTGCTGCTCATATTCATACAAAGTCCAGATTAATTAATGCTATTTTTCAGGCTAATAAGGATTAGGCATCCAAAATACTACCTACCTGTAATTCTTTCAGTCTCAGTGACACCAGATACGAGGCTTTCTACTGAACTCTATCTATAATGAATAAGCACTGGAACCTATAAAAACAAGGACAGCTTAATGTATAACCACTTAGTGTGTTTAGTACATTATTATACTGCAGTATACTTACAATCTAACTTCTGCACTAGGGCACATGGTGAGACATGACCCAACCATAAAGTCTGGCATTTCCTTATCAGCACTGGAACCAGCCATCGTCTGTAAATAGGTCAGACTATTCATCAATACGGAAATGACTGATAAGCACAATATTCAAAAAGAAAAAATTACTAGATTATAACTCTCTGCCATATTATTGGTTTATACTATACAGTACACTAAATTGAGATATGAAAACTGAACAAGTATTTTTCATTAATATGAACAATCTTGCCGCAAAGTCTCTTCAAAATTTATCATGCTTTACACTCATATTTAAAAAACAACAACAGAGTATGGTAATTTACAAATTAAGCTGATGTTACTGCAAACACACTAAACATCTGAAAAAAGTCATACAGTATAACCTCCAATAAAAATTCCTAAATTTCTGGTTAGAAACATACAGGTTCTGAATTTTTGTCACAAACTCATGAACAATGAAAATAACAGGGATCCTCCGCCCTCAGCACAAGTACCAAACAATAAACAAAAAGCCATACTATTCCATCTCACTACAATCAGACTCAGGCTAACTGAATAAGTTTTGTGGGCATGAGAGGCTGTGGAAGGTCCAAGTCACATCCCAATTTAGAGGACAAAGCTCCTTCAGTAGGAAAGACCATTCAAAGCCGCTGTGAGCATGGGCAACTCTCACGAGGAAGAGGTCCATGCCCTTCAATCAAAAAACATGACTCAAGGCAGAGCAACAGGCTTTCACAGTAGGGACTGAAAAGAGCTTGTCTTGAAGACTGATGACAGGTGACAAATTGTAAATATCTCAGTAACAGTAAACTTGCAATATATTTCAAGATGCTTTTTGTATGAAGCATATTAAGGAGACTTATGAACACAGCAATGAACTCCAATATCACAAACTAGTATTAAAGCAAAAGTACAACAAGAGCAGAATTGCTGCAACTCTTAACCCATAAAATTTTTACCCTTAACTGCAATCAGTTTCTTTGCTGTTTGCTGGAATCCTTTGGGCTTTTTCTAACTTTCTATTTTCATTATTCTTTTGATTAAAGTTAATAAGGATCTTTTCCCTCAAGGTTAAACCTGTCATTTATCTGGGACTGACTGTTACCCTTTGAATTCCTACTTACCCCCAGGGTAGTATGCAGAAAGACGTGCTATGGCTTGTTACCCTTTGAATTCCTACTTACCCCCAGGGTAGTATGCAGAAAGACGTGCTATGGCTAAATCAGATGATAGAATCCTCTGCACAACAATAGGGTTGGAAATTTTTCCTCCTTTTTTTTTATAGTGAACCCTGTAATGCATCATTGTTTCCAATAGTTCTTAACCCTTAAGGGATGGACTAAATATATATTAAACACATCCCCAGACCTGGCAAACTTTAAGGATGGCCAATTTAAGAAAAAAACACGTCAATGGAAAGAGGAAGATATGCAAATGAATATGGTGTAAAAAAAAAAATTCTAAAAATTTTTCCCTACTTTCCATGGGAAGCTGAAAGCAACTATTTACAACCCTGTGTGGGGTCTCTTGCAAGGCACACGTGAAAAATCAGTTTTTTTAAAGTACATACAAACCTGAGGTCCTTTACTTTAGGTAAGGAGAAGCTAGAAATGGCTGTTAAACCCTTGAACAAGGTGGTTAAGCAGTAACTACCGTTAAGTAGGTGGGAATACCTGCCTGCCCAGATGTAAACATTCCAGTTTGCCTTTCGGCCCAGGTCCAGATTAAGGGGTGGCATGAGGTGGGCATAATATTATGATGTAAAGGACCTCAGGTTTGTATAGTTAGGAAAAATACAATTTACTTTACAAAATTTGTGCTTTGTTCCTACATGATATACAAACCATCGGTCCTTTACATAAGGAAGACTCACTGGTTGGAGGGAGGAATCTGGTCGAAAGAGTGAGGAGGAGTACAGCGCCTCTAACATACTAATCGGAGTATAGGAACTGCAAGATCAAATGTTAGACATCTGGAACTTTTCGAATGAGTGAGGAATCGTAACCCATACGAAAACAGGCTGGGAAGAACCTAAAGGGTTGGAGGCAATAAGGCAAAGACGTGAAAATGGTTTTCCTTATTGCCAGGGTCTCCTTCCTCCCCTTGCTAGAGGAAGGAGAGGGATTGTTTCTATGATTCCAGAGAGAAAAATAGAATGGGTACTCAATGTGTAGACTTACCACATCAGATGCCAGTTCCAGCAAGTGTCGGTTCGAGTCCCATTCTCAGCCCAGAGGAAGAGAGTCACTCTCGGAATCCTTCTCACTTCCGGAACCATACACCTTAGGCGAGATGCTACCTGTCCTCTTAAAGCAGCCAGGTAAGAAAACACAGCTTGTTGAGCAGCCACCATAGGACCAAGGAAAAAAGGTTCCAAGGGCCTGTGGGCAAAGACCCAAAGGTAGAAGACATAAAAGTGGTCTAATGAGGCCATATCTTGCTTCCAGACTGACAGACTCTTCCGGAATGCGAGGAATGGACCAGGCCATTGACTTCATGAACTCTTGGGCCGAGTGTACATGTGTCGTCGTCACCAGCAGTAGAGTACATCCTTCAGATCGCCTCAAAGCCAGAAGAAAGACGTGTCCTTAAACACTTCTTCCTTGGGTGAGTCAGTAGTAGTGAAAAAGTCGACAACATCCAGGTTAGGGATACCGAACCTTTTCAGAAACTACCGCAGCACCCTAACAGGACAAATTAGCGATTGATCCAAGGAAGAGGAGATCAAGAAGGACTCGAACCTGGCAATAGATGCTGATGGATTCAGAGTCCACTACAACAACCAAGATAGAGTCGAGGCATTTATCTCCATCCCCTGTAGGTCCATGAAGATCATCCATCCTCTACGCCAAGGCCGGAGCAAGATCAGAAATGATCTTGAGAGCCAGATCTCTGTTTGACAACTCTCACAAAGGCGTGTGCGAAGCACGAGACAGAAACCCTAAATGAGAGTCACATGCCACCCAGGGACCTGAGGCCTCTGGGACGGCAAGACCAATAGAGGCTTCTCATCAGTAGCTAAATCTCGACTGAGGAGAAAAAGGCTACTTTCAGACAGAAGACTAGGACAGATAGGGCCAAAGTCTTTCACAACTGAATCAAAGAGAAGCAATCCTCGGCGGAGGAGATGAGGAAGTCAGCAACCTGCTGAAGAGCGGCTCTGACCAGAGAAAAAGTCCTGTCAATGACACCAATCAGCGAAGGCAGCACCAATCCCTGGGTACTGCTGCAGAGGATGATAGATATATCCAGCTGTCTCCGTTGCCGCTAGGTGAGAAGCCTATGCTTGCAAGAGAAGCCAGATAGTCTCTAGTCGTGAAGGCACAAGGATTGTACTGCCTGATGAACCACTTCACGTGTCGCTGACAAAGAAGGTCGGGTCAGGGAGGAACTCTTCTCAGTGCCTTGGAAGCAGAGCTAGCAGGTCGGGCAAAAGGCGAAGTCTTCCAGCATTCATCTAAGTTCGGGGTGAACAACACTTGCTGAACACCTTGCAAATTAGAGAGAAACGAAGAGAAGATGAAAACGTCGAGGTTGTCCTACCGTGTCAGAATGCATCACAGTAGCGCTCCGTGGGTCTGGTATGATTAAGCAGAAGACCTGCAGACTCCTGTTCAACCAGGAGGCGAAGAGAAGGATGATAGGGAGCCCTCAAGACGAGCAACCTCTCTGTGAAGAACTGAGTGAAAGGAACTCTGTGTGCCCATCACTCCATGCCAGAGGCTGAGCTTGTCTGCCAATACATCCCACTGCCTGGAATGTATCTGGCTGACAGCTCTACAGAGTGCAAAAAAATTCACTGGAGCGCCTGCAAAGTCAACCGAAGCAACAGGAGAGAAACGAGACCCTCTTGTTTGTTGACATACGCCACTACTGTTGCCTAACAACACCCCTCCTAGTATCTCAAAACACCGATCCTGAAACTCTTGGAGGGCCAAGAAACTGCCTTGAGTTACAGGATGTTGATGAGAAGGTACTTATAGTCTCAGTCGCATACCTCGAAGACAATGGTCCTACAGGTGTGCGCCTATTCCCCAGTCGGTGCATCCGAGTACAAAAGTATGTCTTGAGGAGAATATGCAGACATATCCAGAGGTTCCTGCCAATCAAGCACCAGCCTAAACCCTCCCTCATTCTTTGAGAGAGGAAAAGAATAAGAGCTGGAAGCTAAGTTAAGTATACCTTAGTTTTACCAGACCACTGAGCAGATCTCCTTCATTCTCCATAAAGAGAATCAAAGGCGGAGCTGCCCGAGGGGACAGCTTCTGCAGCGACGACAGGACACTGAAGATGACCAGCTCTAGCCGGGCTGGCTGTTCCCGAGGTCTGGAACATGTGAGAGGAGATGGAACGGAAGTTTGATGAAAGGTGGCCAAGACCCAGAGGAAATAGATACTTCTCCTGAAGGATATCCACTGCCAGGTCTCAGCTATGTTGCTGTCATATAGTCCAATGACTTGACAGTCATTCCTTCATCAGGGTTTCAGCAGGAGGAGAAAGCCGTTCAGAGCATTCTCCCCTCCTCTCCTCCCTATGCCCTCTTCCCGATGGAAAGAGGATTGAAAGAGACACACGTATGCGCACTTTCCCAAGAAGAGAATAAGGAAGGCTGGGTTCTCTGTGAGTGCCCTTGGAGCCTGAGACTTTTTAGAGGCTGAGGAAGGGCTAGGCTGCCATTGTCCGGAGGACAAGGCAGATGACCTGGCACGTTCCTTGACTACTGCAGTATCTACCTACTCTATGCAAAGAGGGAGGTAGGACCAAGTAAAGGTCCATTCCCGAGGGAATGTGATGACTCAGGATTCACTAGACTGGAGATCAGCATCAGGACAGCTCATGCTATGATGAAGCCCATCCATTAAGGATCAAAACAGGTGTACTGTGGTACCCGGACTATCCAGTTACCCACTTGCAAGACTTTAAACCCGACCAATTGTAGGCCCAGTTAAACTAGGTTAAGCCCTAGGCCCATTATTTTTCTCAAATCTATTTACTGTAATCAGGACAAGGCAAATGACATAATTCATATGACCGCATATATCCACGCTCTGACCCATATTCAGCAATTTTTTCCTCTCCAGCCTCCAAAATTGTAGCACCTTGCATAAAAGCTTTTTATTATTTCAACATGTGACAGACTGAAAATCACAGAAACAACATTGTACCAACACCTCCCTACCTGTAAACCCTAAGATGTTGCGAATTGGCATGTGAAAGGTGATCTGAGTAAATCTCAGTCATTTCTGGAAATAATTAAATGTTTTCATGCCTAGCACTTCCACAGAATACGGGTAGAAAGCAGGTAGAATGCAGTGTGAGGGCTCCCCCCCTACACCCCCCCCCAGCCAAGTAAGTCTGGTTAGGTAATATTCTCTCTGAAATGCCAAGGATACTACCCCAGTAGCCCTAAGTCCTCACTCTGCATTCGCTCCCAGAAGGCAATGTTAACCTCACCCATCTCAACAAAGGTACGCAATTCCTTTGCCGTTTCTCATAAGTCCGAATGATGCTGTATGAGGTTTTTGCCTATCATTGTTTTGGGGAAGCCTAGGCCAGGCCATGTTCCCATAAAAACTTTACACCCATTATTCTACTAAGTCATTATTTTCACTGTTAATCTATAGCCCAGGGACACGTAGAGCAAAACCCCCCTAAACCTAAGTGAAGGAACAGCATCCTAGTTCAAGGTTAGGTTAGGATAAATAATTGATGAAAGAGGCCTTGGTCTATAGGCCTAGGGCAGTTGGAACAAATGCAGAGTACGGGGTCTGGGCTGCTGTAGGCCAAGTAGACATTTTCGTAGTAACCATTTCATTGGGAATATGATCAAACTAGGCTTAGGCTACCTTTACATAACCTAACCTTGGACTCCTCGATGTTTAGCAGTGCACAAATTCCTTATCTACCCAACTTGACCGACCCTAGAATGTAGGCTTGACTAGGCCTAGACCTACTCAGCTTCCAGCTTAAGACTAGCCTAAGCTTGCTTAGGCTAAGAAAGGCAATCTTCTGTAATAACAGATTATTAGGTAGAACTAAGCAATAGGTCCGGATGGGGTATTACTTTGGAAATTAAGTTTTTCTATAGTATTTTCGTTGCTTATCAAGAATTTACTGTTATTTTTCGTCAGATGACTGTAATTAACCTCAGAACCTGGAATGCTATCACACATGCGCAGTGTTATGGGGAGCTTTTGGTAGAGTGGAGTTTCCTTCACCAAGGGGTCCAGGGGGCAGAGGCCCCCGACTGAGGAACACGGCCTGCTAGGTTAAGTCAGGTTAGGTTAGGGTATGTTAGGTTAGTATGATTCATTTTATAATAGGCTTCCTTAGCCAATCCCTTCTGGAACATATGGCTCCCTAATGACTTGCGCATGCCCGGAACCACTCCATAACAACAACATGGCAGTCTGGTCTTTCTCCCGTTTTCCCCCCACCCAAACCCCGCGTTCCCAAAGGGTCCCCAGCCACGTTGGGTAGATATGAGGTTATTAAGGCAAAACTTTACTTCAGTTGCGCGGCCTGATTCCCACCAGTCGTCGACCGGGACGGGCTCCTCATACATAAAAAGACATAACCTTTCCTATAAAGCTAGATCCTGATCCAACCAGATCTTACCTACCTAACCTAACTTAGGGCAACATGCCCTGACCTGGCTGGGGGCGCTGGACCCCCCCGAAAAGGCTGTAACCTGTCCCGGTCGACGACTGACGGAGATCAGGCCGCACAACTAAAGTTTTAACGTTAATAATTATTGACCAACAATAAACACTACCACCTCCTTCATCGGCAACACTAAAAATAGGCTATAAGAAAAATCAATTTCCAATTTACCCTGCTTGACCGACCCTAGAATGCAGGCTGGACTGTAATGCTTAACCTGATCAACAAGGCAAGCAGCAAATTAGAAGGTGTGTCAAAAAACCTATCCGAATCAAAAAGATGACCTCAGCTATCACCTGACCTGCCACAGCAACGTAGGAACCTTACCCTTCGGCAATCCCGTCTTTTAAACTAACGAATTCTATAAATATGCAGCAACATATTACCTATGCATCCTCACACAATTCAAACCGTGTATTCAGCTTTAAGTAAAAAAATCACAAAATAGTTACCTTAAACAAGGTAAAATTGACAGGGTTTCTTTGGAAAGAAAACTTGAATGCTTCTGTTTAGGGATTTCTTGACTTCAACTACACAGGGTTTTGTATTGTGGTCTCTGGGAAGTAGAAGACGAGAAAAATGTTGTTTCTCCACTTTTATTTTTCTTGTGTGTTTAAGGAAAGAGCGAGATGCTATATGAAAAATAAGTCCATTTGCGTGCACGCTTTGCCACTTCAGTAAGATACGGATATGATAAACACACATTTAAATTGATATATAACTTTAATCACACTATCACGTATTTTATATATGCACATGTACTACCACGGGGAAATGAAACAGCCAGCATTTCATATTGCCTGTGGTATCTATCTATCTATCTATCTATCTATAGATAGATAGATAGATAGATACCACAGGCAAAATGAAATGCTTTTATATAGGCCTATGCACATGTATTACCACGGGGAAATGAAACAGCCAGTATTTCATTTTGCCTGTGGTATCTATCTATCTATCTGTCTCTCTATCTATCTATCTATATATATATGTGTGTATGTATGTATTATATATACTGTGTATATATACATATATATATAAAAATATATATATATATATATATATATATATATATATATATATATATATATATATATATATATATATATATATATATATATTAGTTTCCTTTAAACGTGAGCATATGGCGCATCAGCTAGAATTGTCTCACAATGTATCCTATAAACCAGTGACTTATTGGTTTTGCCAGTGATATGCTTAAGCACTAAATGTGAATTGTTTATTGTCAGTCATTCAGGTTACCTCTTTATTTGAGTGACTCTTGTCCTAAGGGTCTTAATGACTTGCTCCAGCTATGCAGAATTGTGTACAATTTTATAATCTTATTTCTTTCGCTAAAGTTCAGAAGCTGAAACACTTTTTAAATGTTTTTAAAGTCTCCATACCATTGTTCACCATTATCGTACGGTAACCAGGGAGACGTAATACTGAAAGTTTTCCCTCTGTAAAAGACCACTTCATCTTCACTTTTATTCTGTCCGCTGGCCTACTAACCGATCACTGTTGCCTTACGTTTCCAAAAATCGAAGACGAAACAAATGACAGTGACAACGGAGAAACATGCAAAAGGCAATTTAATAAAAATAATAATAACGTTGGCACAATAAAATGATAACAAGCTTTATGATAAACGTTACAAGAAGACAGAGAACATGAACGTACAGTTAAAAAAAAAAACTGCAACGTCTGTTGATTCTTCAGTGTTAGTTTTTTTTCATTTAAATACTGTTCTTTAACTTTAAATATCGCAGCCTTTTAGTCTTTGTATCTTTAATTCAGTATCCTCATTTGCACTGAATCCTAATTTACGTTGTCAGAGACCCTCTTATCATCTCTAGACGAAACTCTTTCCCGGTGCCGGATTAAGCCAGTTTGCGGTCAGGTTGTTATGCAGAAGGTCTATAGGCTATTATCGCAAAATACGCACACATCAAAGTACATCTGCAACTTACAAATCGTATTCATATTTTTCGTTTCCTATAAAATCGAACTACATAACGAATATGTGATTGGTATTAATCACATGATTTGAGTGATAAAAGAAATTTGAAAAACCCAAAAATCCGTATGCTTATGAAGGTTACATCTCAAATATGACACGAGTATATCTTTTTGATGAGAGGAAATAACCTCTTCACCCAGAAGTTCATGCTAACTGAGAATTACTGAGAGAATTTTCAGTCTGTGTTAACCCATGGTACCCTATAGTTCATTTTTAACAGTTTTGAAAAAGTTTTCCCTGTCAGATTCAGAGGTGCAGACAAGAATTGTGGGGGAAGAGCTTAGCCAAATGAGACCAGGAAAATTGCTTAATTAAAAGTGAAAGTGGCAACAATTAATTACGAAAGACAGAAAGAAGACTCAACTATTTTACCACCCATTTTATCTGATAAGAATATTACTGTATAATGGTTTTGAAGAGGATAAATGATAGCCTTTCACCACATTTTATTGTTTTATAAACATAATAATGTTATGTGAACGTATAAAAGGGTTAAGATATCGTAACAATCCACATATCTATTAGCATTAGTTTGAATAAAAATTGGAGCTTCAAACCATGCAATTACTTTTCACCACATTATATACATTGTTGTGTAAGGTACAGAGATAGCATTTGCAAGGTTTTTCGAAAGCGTATCTAAAAACTGAGGAAATCAAGAGTGAAAATACACACACACATATATATTATTACATATACACTGTATATATACACATATGTGTATGCATATAATAAATAAATATATATATATACTATATATATATGTATACATATACTATATATATATATATATATATATATATATATATATATATATATATATATATATATATATATATATATATACATAAGAAGTCCAAACTCCAGTGGGGAGGCTCGATTTTGCATGAATTACACAACGTGCGCTAGTTTGATCTTACTCACCTGTAATTGGGGTTTCCTCACATTTTGATCATCAGTTTGGTTTAGGCTTTGTACCTATCCAAAACTGTAATGAAATCAAGAAATTAAGAGATAATGGCTATTACAAATGCGTATACATCTGGTAGAAGTAACTATATATATATATATATATATATATATATATATATATATATATATATATATATATATATATATATATATATATATATATATATATAATATATATATACCGTATATATATATATGTTTATATTTATGTATTTATGCTTATGATAAAGCTGACGCGTGATTTATATATCTCTCATTATCACCAAGAAGATTAAAGACTGGGTGCGAATCCCAACTGGTTTCGGCTTTGCATCCAGTCTTTATTTTTCCTGGTGTTAATTATATATATATATATATATATATATATATATATATATATATATATATATATATATATATATATATATATATATATGTGTGTGTGTGTGTGTGTGTGTGTGTGTGTGTGTGTGTGTGTGTATATGACTGTGAAATATTTTCTGTTAAAACAGAGTTCCATCAAATATAAGGAAGCCCGTAGAAACGCCAAAATGTGGAATATAAAGGCTATATTTCAGAGACCATACTGTCTCTCTCCTCAGGCAAATAGTGAATGAGAAAAAGTTACAGAAAAGCTCTTCATGCCAATGACATCCCGTTGAGGACTTTGGTTAAAGTTTGCACCTTCTACCAGTTTGTGGAGCTTCATTATAAGTGTCCAAAATTAACAGATACTTTCATGGATATTTGCTTAAACACTTAAATTTTCGGGATATATTTCAGTCTTCTACCTTGACCTTTGACTTTATTTGTCACTTGTGTCAATATATGCAAGTATTGCCGAAAAGAATAATGTTTCGTAATAAGGAAGTTTTATTATAGCATGATTGAAGTTCCTGGCTCAAAGAACTAGTTTTCACAACATTTGTGACAGTGTAAAGTTAGTCACACTTACAGAAAAACAAAGATTAAAGAAAACGTGTTAATAATAGGAACTTGTTTTATCATTCTTAGGATAAACAAAGTGCGATGAAGGGTTAACTTTGCTTAGTTTAAACTCCTAACGATATTAAAGATATCAAAAATATCATTATTTCCTGGAAAAAAAAAGTCACATCTAAAACACTAACCAGAAAATACGTTGCGATAATCAAGACCAACAAAGCCTCTCTTGAAATCCTCTTCCATTTTATCTAAATGCGCCAGCCCCAAGGACCATTAGGCCTACCGCTGATTTCATAATAGGAGTCATCAGCTTTATTAGCTTCTTATAACGAACGAAGAGGAACAAGTTTTCCTTACAGTTGTGATATTTATCTACGGCCCTTTGTAATAATATTCACGTTTGATTGCCGACAGGTTTCACGTGAATCATAGTCCATAAATCTAACAAGCCATTGCGTTATCGTAATTTTTTTCATTCGTTTTACTTATATAATGTACCATTTCTTCTCAAAATCATCACCGTTGCATTCTCTGTCAGGAGCGAAGAAAAGCGTCCCGATTTCCAGCTCTAGGCAAGATCGCGTCGATAAATCTCGTCTCATCTTTTTCCTGAAAAACAGCTGCCTCTACGCCTGCGTCTCTCAGCCTCTATTTGGTATTGCTGCAAGGAAAGTGAATGCAAGGGTTTAGTCAGTTATTCTGAAACATTGTGTTTGGCTTTAACGCCAGAACGTTACGGTCTTTCAATGCGAAATGTTAGTTAGTACTACGTAAGTAGATAGGTTGGTAGGTAGCCATTATTATATTTAATTCATATCAACGATACATAATTTTCACTTTATATAACATTTTATTAAAAACTTATATAAGCATTGCTATTTTAGCCATGAAATAAAGCATCATAATAATCTATATATAAAAAAAATCGTGCTCGTAGTATTCATTACATTAAAGAATCCTGTGTAAATCACTTATGAAAAGGCAGACTAAAATTCTCAGCCGAGTAAGAAAGTTTTGACATAAAATGAAGAAAAGCGAAAAAAATCGAAAATTGCCATCCAATAGTAAAGCAAAATCTCGCATTAAGGCTGTACACGCGAATGAAAGAAAAATTAGTTAAAATGCAGCTCTTGCAACAGAAATCTTGTAGTGAAATCTGATTACATAAAGCACACACGCACGCACATATCTATATATATATGTGTGTGTGTGTGTGTGTATGTTTCTGAAAGAACGCTAATTAACACGATTACCAAAACTTACAAACACACGTTTATATTTACCATCTAGAATTCATGGCATGCTGCTGTCGTCTTGGATATTTTCTTTTTATCCCTAAATGAAGTACGTGAGCAAAATCTTCCTCAAATATATATATATATATATATATATATATATATATATATATATATATATATATATATATATATATATATATATATATATATATATATATATATATAAACCTATATATATATATGTGTGTGTGTGTGTGTGTGTGTATGTAATATATAATTTATATATATATATATATATATATATATATATATATATATATATATACATATGTATATATGGCCCTAACTAAACGTCCTCAGGAAATGAACTGTGGCATTCCATTGCCATTTACAAACCTCATTATGGTTTTTAGCTGTGACGTCAGAATGTACATTTACAATGCAAATGCAACTTCTTTCTCGTATTCTTTAAACTAACTAAGCAGTAGGAGATTATATCTACTTAAGTATAAGCTACATACACCCTCTGAGAGCAGATATTGTAATGATGCAGAGGTGAACCACTCTGCCGTTTTCTATAGTACTTTCTGAGACCTTCTGCACAACCCACTGAATTATTCTTGATTTCATTTTCCATTTTCAATCTTAGGGGGCCTTTGACATTGTTAGCATATGCAGCGAACTTTCCATTAACGAATAATAAACCCAGATATTAAGGAATTTAGAAATCCTTGCCAGATACTATTCAATTTCAGAAGAAAAATCACTATCCACTCGACCATGCCATTATGAAATATGAGCAAGGCAGAAAGGGGAGAAAAACTTGAAATAAAATGAGGTAATCAGAGCATAATGCAGAATTAAGTGTGAACACCCTTTAAGAAAGAAGTCTTAGTGTATTCACTTACCATGTTGATAACGCAAGACAAGAGTATCGTACGCCTGTGTATGTCAAACACTCTGGGGAAGGTGACGATCAAGTACTTATCGTTATCGGTTATAATGCTGCCCGTGTCATGAGGCGACGACAACGGTTTCACCTGAAAAGTAGCACCAAATATCAGTTGTAATATCTCTCTCTCTATCTCTCTTATTCTTCAAAATGTCTGGAGTTTTTTATTGTTATTAATGTCCAGGTTTTAAGATCAACAACTCTATTGCCGCCCTTATAATTTGGAAAGATCCTTTCTTTGAAGTTTCTATTTCTAAACCACATTTCCGTTTTTAGCAGTTACGCCAAAATGAACGGCAACGTAAATTCAGATTTTTCTTGTATCTTTTTCTTTATGATTATATGGATTTCACTCCAATTACCTTGCAGTTTTTGCTGTATTAGTTACACCGATTGCCTAAAGAAATTATGAATAATTTGTGAGCTGTAGTTGTTCATAGTAATGTTCTTTTAACTTTATGGTTGTAATTGCAACCCCGTGGCCTTGATAACCCCACAGATTTAACCTCTGTCCCAAGAAGACGTAATATATCTATTACTGAATTTATCTCAAAAGTTTTGTTACTCATTCAGAAAATCTAATAATATCGTTTTGAGAATCATCACAAAATTCTGTGCCTAATACAGGGTGCTCAGTGTTTTTCCATTTTAATTGGCAGTTTTGAGTTCTAATGGTTTACAATTCAGTCTGCTTCGTTTAAATTCCTTTTCTGATGTCCATTACATATCATGTTCTTATTGAACCGTTGTAATTTTTAGGACATATGATTTAATATTCCAGCCACTTGTGATGTTATTACTTCCAACTCTTGAACAGTACCAATTATTCTCAGAACCTTAATTTTCAAAACTCTAACAATTTAACCTTTCACTGCATCTCGAGATATCTCAGAAATTCTCGTTCGCTTCCCTCTTTTCCAAGTTCCATACCTCAAAGATCTTTTCCGCCATAAATAAAATTTAGATTTTATCTAATAGCCTCACAAGTTCAGCTCTGATTACCTCATAAGACCTCCGGGAACACGAACAAAATCCGCAATCGTTTTTGATCTTCTTGACTGAGCAGAAACTATCGCCGGAATTTGTCTTCAGAAAGAATACGGTGTTGATGTCTCCTTCCATTATTCCAAGGTAAGTATCTGGATAAAACTTCACAAATCCTTCCTGTGGATGAACATGATATTAAACACTTTATGTAAAATTCAACTGGACAGAAGATCAGTTATTAGAGAATGCCATAATTTTAAAGTAAAAAGTAACCGTTACCAGCTTACCAAATGGTAGTGGGCGGTTCTGCTTCTTGAAAATAATGAATTCATGCGACTTAAATATTATAGATTGCATAAACAAAGCTGCTATCAGAGGTATCCTGTTGTATAATACACTTAAACTTTATTAGAGAAATATGCATTATTTTATTGCATAATTGCTTCTGTATCTTTCGAGACAGGATTATTTATAAAGTAACAGTTTATTTTCTTATTTTGGAAATTAAAAAAAAAATCGACAAATAGAACTGAGGGAGAAGCAGGGCCAGTGGCTGCACGAGAAATGACGTATGCTCTCTTCCTTGAAAAAACCTTGAAAATAAATGACAGCGTGAGGCAGAGTCAATACTTATCTAACGAGAACCTTTAACTTTTCAAGCTCTCGGCTTCTGACCTTAACGTCTTTACATCTTGATCGATATCGAAAAATACCAGCAGCATCATTTTGAGATATGAAACATTTTGAGATTCGCAGTTCTTTCTACGTGAACTGAAGAACAGCAGTGGAACAGAAAATTATTATGCACTACTTTTTGAAAACTGGTATGATTTCGATATGTATCAATAAATTTGTTAGATCAGATTTCAAGTTTTGTTTTATTCTAATCATTTACTTGCAATACTGCAGTGGCAATTTAAATTTTAACTTTTTGAACCATTTACCAAATCACAAAATTTTAGTCTTGCCCCCAAAAACTCTTTTTCATAAAATTCAACAAATCACCTGGTTATAACTCCTCTGATGAACTACATCGTTCACCTATAAGATTTTAAGCTGTCGTCACCAGAGGCCCAGTTTCACCCGTTTCTCTAATGTCGATTCTGGTCAAGAACGCCAGTTCTTGAATGAGACAGAAAACGCACAAATTTCTTACTTTACCGTTCTTTTGTGAATGAATCATTTGCAGTGTACAGTACTACCTTTCCCTAATACCTGACAAATGTTTTCTTTTTATCTTCGTTTTTATCTTTAGATGAAAAAGACAAAGTTGTGTGTTTGTCCATGGAGACAAAAATAGGTGTCTGGAGTGTTACCTTCATACGGATTAGACTTATGAAATTTAGGTTGTCAAGCAAAGTACTGGGGCACTTTCGGTCACTGAGGTCTGAAAGCAGAGAAAAGAGGGTGTTGGAGTGGTTGGACAGCAAAAGAACGATATCTAGAAAATGAAAATTTTGGGGTACAAAGCTCTAAAGGTGGAACTGGGAGAAAACTCCACAGTTGCACTTAGAATTTAATAGTTAGAGGTGTTAGACAGCAAGACTGAAGAAAGCCAGCGGAAATGGAGGTAAAGTAATGGGCTAAAAGCTAGATGCAGGTAGGGGCCGAAAAGACTGTAAACACCCCAGTAGGAATGTGCGATCTCGGAGACAGTGCTTAAAGAAATAGGTAAGTAGAAATAAGTAGAAAATACAATGAACAGAATCAGAAAAAGTAAAACCTTTTAACGTAAGAAATCAGGAGAGTTAGAACCAATAAACGTCATAAAATACGCATGCATGACAGGACTTACTACATAAGAAACACCTCTGCAGAACCTCTGCCCGTAAGTTTCTATGTGAATCAGAGGTTGGTACATGGTCGTGGTGACTTTGAAGTTCATCTCATCCTCTTCGACTCCACAGCACTTATCTTCGACGGGAACCGATACCATGAGGATAGGCGTTCGTTCCATGTCTCGAATGACGTAGCAGCTGTCTGGAAAAGAGGATTAAAAGAATAAGCAGTCGAATGGAATAATAACCGACTGAAAAAAAGAAAAAAGGAGCTTTCAGTAGAGAATACAAATTTGGCAGTGAATGACCTCTTTACCTCTTTAAACAGTCTTGCATGACTTTTACTACAGGTTTGGATCTGAATCATTTGCATCGCGTGATTGGCGACACGGTTCTTGATAGAAGCAAAGAGTGAATATTTATGTAAAGCTTCGTGTTGATGTATTCCGTCTGCTTCTATAATTCACTGCACTGAATGTTTGCTTTCGCGACGATCTATTTGAATGTGATCGTGATGCACTAAAAGCTGCGCACATATTACTATATGTAATTCATCTAGCCTCTGTCTTCTTTCAACAAATTGGGTGTCGGTGCTTCGTTTTATTGCACCAAGTTCTTTACTTCATCCCATTTATTATGGAGTTAGGTTGGATAGAGCATAACGTTATTGTGAAAACCAATGAAAGTTGTAGTGGCTCCGTCTCTCGTGTGATAAGAGAAAATCGTTAGGTGACACGAGGGATTATCTACCTGCATATGGTTGCACAGGGACATGGGCATATGTTTAATATGACCATGTCCCTCTCACCCACCACTCTCCCCCGCCCATCCCTTCTAACATGAAAATAGAGTATCATGCACACACGCCTATGCGCGGCGTACACAATGCAAAGAAAAACGAGAGAATTATTTATGCATCCTAATAACCTCGGCTAGACTGATCCACTTAGCCTCCGGAATGTCCAAGTACCTTTCCAAAACAAATAAGAAAAGCGTATACGATATAAGGATTAAAATAGCGGTAGATAAGCTGTTCACTTCGAACTGTTCCATTCTACTCTTTAGTTTCCTATTTTCGTTACGTAACTTCCGGCAGCAAAGGAGATACAAAGTACGAATTTTGATGCAACAAATAATCAAGTGGTCTAGTATTAAGATCAAGGAAAGCCATCCCGAAAATCCCTCTCTGATGGGACTGCATCAGTTCAAGTAACAGATGATCTAAATGTACATTATTTTGTGAACAATCATAATTTTAATACACAAGTAAATATAATGTTCTAAAAAGGTATGGAAAAGAAAAAAAAAATTCCTTAATAATATCAACAAGAACGAAAAGTTTGAAAGTCATTTAAAAAAATTAGGAAGAAAGAAAAGGATAAAACAGCAGGATCCAGCTAGAAACGACGAAAACAGAAGAAAAAACTGTAATTCCTCTAGTCAAAACTAACCTACTCGAATGCTGACGGATACAGCCGGTACTGTAGCGAGGCGCTCAAGTGCATTAAGAGCCCATTGGTTGGCCAGCACTGATACTGAGCGAGGTACTCCAAATGGTACCCGAGGCCGAGATGCATTGGTTGGTCCGCGGATAGCGGAAGTTTTCTGAAAATGGAGAGAAAAACAGTTGCTTATTAGTATTGTGGCAAACTTTTCGACTTATGGTCCCATTACCCACATGTCCATTTCGGTATCTCTAGACTATCCTATAGTTAGGCATCATATTATACGAAATGATGAAGGAGTTCATTAATTATTTCTCTTAGTGCACAATGAAATAATAGCCATTAAATAAAAACTAGTACCCGAGGCCGAGATACATTGGTTGGTCCGCGGATAGCGGAAGTTTTCTGAAAATGGAGAGAAAAACAGTTGCTTATTAGTATTGTGGTAAACTTTTCGACTTATGGTCCCATTACCCACATGTCCATTTCGGTATCTCTATCTAGGCTATCCTATAGTTAGGCATCATACTACACGAAATGATAAAGGAGTTCATTAATTATTTCTCTTAGTGCACAGTGAAATAATAGCCATTAAATAAAAACAATGACGTAAAAGTGAATGTTTTTCAGTGAAGATGAGTTAGCTAGCCTGCCTCTCTTCAACCGAATTCTGAGCTCATAATAATCTTGGATGGGCGTGAAGTGCATCAGACCCAGTTTTGAACCTTGCGTCTGGTAGAGATGTTACATTTATTTCTAAGCCCACAGGAATCCCTATGAGATGAACCACTTTCAGGCGTCGTTCCCAGCTTCTTCTGTGATTAATATAATGCTTATCTTCAAAATCTCTCCATCAGTGTCAGTCCAAGAACATCTGTTAAACTCTGACCGAAATTAATATCTAATTTTGACTAAGCGGCTTTTATTTCCTATGGGAAAGTCCATTTCTCACATTTTTTTTTTTCTTTTTGCATTCCTGTACTTTGCAAACACATTGGGCACTAGTGATTGTGCATGATACTTTTCAAGAAGAGCCAAACTTACTACATCGATCAAGTCCTAAAGAGATTACGGGAAATTTGAACTCGTGCAAAATAATAAAAAAAAAAATGTGAGCATTTTTTCTACCAAAGGAAGGACTCGCAAAAGACCCTCATATGAATAAGACTCACACACATATGCTTCACCTTTTTCTCATAAAATCCCCGTAAGCAACAATATTAGTCGCACTGTAATAGTCCCAGACAGACTTACAAATGGATCTTCTATAACTCCACATCGGGTATTGATCTCAAGTGAAAGTATTTCTCGAAAAACGGAAAATCGCTTGCCACACGCGTACCGGTATTTGCTTGACATTACGTTCGTTTTTATTAAGAGTAAGCTCAGGCGTTGGAATTTACGAGCTGTGTAGTGAGGTTGTATTAACTTGCACATTGTTTAATAAAACCTCAGAGCTCTGTAAATCTGTAGGCCGGAATGAAGTCGTTATTTTGGAGGAAGGTTTCATCAAAGAAACAATAAAAATATATACATTTAAAGGTAAAATTTATACGTAAACTTTAAAATGATACATTTATTTTGGTGAAAAGTTTGACCAATGAAAAAATCTTTACACAGGTGGTAACAGAAGGCAAGAGTGGTGTGAATTTTATTGTACTATGCAGTGACCTCATGAAAATTGGAATAATGTAACAGTTGTGTTATAGCATGATGTATAAACTGGCAATTCCTGATGACCAATGATTTATTAATGTTATTTCGATCGACGTATGGATCAGATTTGCTGCCAACGTATGCACGAGCTTATCGTATACTATACGTTGCAACATAACCTCATCTACCGAATGGAAAAGACGAGTTTCCTTCTTCTTCTTGCTTTTGCAGAAGAGTATAAGAACTCCACAAATTGGGAAGGGACGAGAGGAAACGGGACAACAGATCAATAACTTGTTTTACGTTTTCTCCTGCTTCTAGTTTCCCCTGATTAGTAAAGCTCTCCATTTAGAAGGCTGGTTTAAGTTTACTTTACAGTTAAGCCAACTTTTCTTCTTCATTTAACCTTTTCGTGTTTCCCTCGGGTTTAGGACAGAAAAGGGTATTTTATTGCTCGAGGATTACTTACATAAATTGGAGAAGTATTTTCACATTATGTTGAGCGCAGAGTCCAACCGGACTGTCAGCTACATAAAATACCATTTTCTAGCCAAAACCCGAGGGAAACACGAAAAGGTCAAATGAAGATAAAAAGGTGGCTTAACTGTAAAGTAAACTTAAACCAGCCTTCTAAATGGAGAGCTTTACGAATCAGGGAAAACTAGAAGCAGAAGAAAACGTAAAATAAGTTATTGATCTGTTGTCCCGTTTCCTCTCGTTCCTTCCCAATTTGTGGAGTTCTGATACTCTTTTACAAAAGCAAGAAGAAGAAGGAAACTCGTCTTTTCCCTTCGGTAGATGAGGTTATTTTGCAACATGATATACGACTAGCTCGTGCATACGCTGGCAGCAAATCTGATCCATACCTCGATCGAAATAACATTAATAAACCATTGGTCACCAGGAATTACCAATTTATACATCATGCTATAACACAAATGTTACATTATTCCAATTTTCATGAGGTCACTGCATAGAACAATAAAATTCACACCATTCTTGCCTTTTGTTCAACCTGTGTAAAGTTCTGGTAAAATTTCTTTTTGAATTGGTAAAGTTTTCCACCAAAATAAATGTATAATTTTAAAGTTTACGAATGAATCTTACCTTTAAATACATATATTTTTTATATATACACACACACACACACACACACACACACACACACACACACACATATATATATATATATATATATATATATATATATATATATATATATATATATATATATATGTGTGTGTGTGTGTGTGTGTGTGTGTGTGTGTATGTGAGATGAGTAAGGTACAGTGTAGCCTACATGTTTAAATTATTAACGGAATGAAGACGTAGTACTAACACATTTAATTCTTGTGTCTGCTTATGCAAACATGACTTTCATCGTGTGGATCTTTACCGTATATGCTCTCATACTCATGATTCTTAAATGCCGTAAAACCAGCGTCCATAATATGCAACTTACGAAGACAAAGAAAGCCTCTCTGCCTAATGGCATCTCAAGGGTTTCTTAGAAATCTCCCGTAACCGTCACCTCTTCCAGAATACAAAGTACTTGCCAATTACCTACTATTTTTTTTTATAGTAGGCTGCTCGCCCTCTCGCATGAAATGTTCGTTCTCTAATCTCAAACAAACATGCGGTTGCACTTTCTCCTTCTCCTGTTGAGATACTTGAAAATACTTTCTACTAACTTTCTCTAAACATTTGGAATATTGTAACATTTCTTCGACTATCAATTTCCAATCTTCCATTCCATCTAATTTATATAATCCCATATAACCCCAACCTTTTGGAAATTCAGGGGAATCTTCTGTTGAGTTTTTTTTTTCTGGTTCTGATGTAAGCTCCAGTTTACCAGATTTTCTGCCCATGTCTTCTATTGACTTTTTGTTTCGGAAGTGACGCTCTGTTTCTCAGGTAAGCTGAAGGTGTTGCTATCTATCCTCCTTTTTCCCGTTTCTAGCGCTTTTCTTAAGAATCTTTCCTCTTTACCTTTTACTTCTTTTTGTTTTTTTTCAAATGGACTCCTCTTAGTCCATCTGGGCCCATTCCCTAAAATGTAGGCGATTCTACTCCCTACAAATTGTCTTCTCTTTTCAACTCTCCTCTACAACTAGTTCTAAGTGTAGCTTAATACTGATATATACCATCAATATTATTTTTACAGAGCTATTAAAAAATGTATAAAGATCTGTTTAAAGCTATCAAGAGAAATTAACTTCCCAAGCCCCTCATGTTTCCGTCTACAGTTCAAGACTTTGAAAACTCAACTCAGCTTACTACTTATCAGAACAGGTAATCAGAAATAAGTGACATTTCTCCAAACTATTACAAGCGAGAAAGCTGACAAAACTACTGTAAGAATTTAGTTTGCCTTTTAATTGGCCTCTTAGTAGCTTTTTAAGATCTGTAAGGACCGTTGTCTTTCCTCTCATCAGTTACATAGTGCCTGCTGCCAGCTCAGACTTATTACACCTTTAACTCTATCGAAGTCCCTTTTTCAGGACTTGGTTGCCGACACTGCTTCTAACAAGTTCAAGGCCGTTACTTATTGCATGTAACTGTCAGACTTCTAGTCATTCCACAGACATTAAGAAAAGACTTTGAATTTACTACTTCACCAAACAGATAACTCCTCCCTCTTGCTCACACTAAGGTAATTGGAATCTCAGTTTCCCTAAATGTCTCCAGGACGTTATAATCTACACCAGCCGTTTTTACATTCACCTTATTTCTTTAAAATTTACCAAAAACTACCGTTTCTTCTCGATGGCCTCAACATGGAAAATAGATGAGCATGCAAGAGCGTGCGTTCATTCAGATACTACCAAACATGAAGTATGCATGCCAATTTACTCATTTACACATTGATTCAGAGTTATTATGGTGGTACGGCTTTTCAAACATTAATTTGTCTTTCTATTCACGTCTTTCTCTCGTTCCTGTGTTATGCTGATTAGTTTAGTCACGTGTACAAGCACAACTTACAGCAAGTAATTGCGTCTCAATACAATGCCTTAACTGCTATTAACTCCCTGCTGGCACTCTTTATATTCTTTTTGGGAAGTAGATTTTATGTTGAAAACAATCATGTCATATATTTTACAGACAGAAGTTCTTTTTCTCTTTATTTATTTACTGGCCTTGTAGCCAAAGAAAAATTATAACAATCTCGCGTAAATTTCGTGGAATTATTACATAATAGTTCTAAAACTACCATTAACAGAAGAACATGTCACTTATATGCAGTATATATATATATATATATATATATATATATATATATATATATATATATATATATATATATATGTATATGTTTGTGTGTGTGTACATTTACATATGTACACAGTATATATATATATATATATATATATATATATATATATATATATATATATATATATATATATATATATATATATATATATATATATATATATATATACTGTATATACATACATATAATTTCAACTCTAAGACTTTCCCGCAAGAGCAACCTAGGGGGTGGCTCCTGAGAAAGGAAACACAATGATCCCCGCCACATTCATACTTAAACTGATGAATCATTGATGAGCCTCCCATGCAGGAAGCTTCCGCTAAATAAGCTGCTTTATACACCACTGAAAGCCAATCAGTATCACGTCGAATCCTAACATACAATGCATCATTCACCTGTATCTTGTTAGCTGAATGTTGAGGCTCCATCTTTTCAAAACCTCTTTGAGGCTATCTGTCTCACCCATTCTATATTTACCTCTCCTTCTTCCCATTAAAACTTCCGAACTGTATACTCTTTTCACCAACTTGTCACCCTCTATTCTTCCCACACGGCCGACACATTTCTGAACACTGCGGTCTGTCGTTTCACTTTTACCTTCCAGCTTTTTATCACACGTTACCTATTTCCATATTTCTTTTCTTTTCTGATCTCCTTATGCCTAGAATATTACATTTGTTATTCGTCTCTGCAGCTTCCATCTTTTTTTCTTCCATTCCACTTTAACATCACCACCTCACTTCCACGGAGGCGAGTTGGTTAAACACTCCTTTCTTACTTTCCAACCTTGGCTTCCGTAGACACTCCAAGATTTTGCACTCATCGTGATACCTCCTGCATTCACCTCTTTTGTAGCTCACCTCCTCTGTTTTCTTATCATCGTTCAGACTATTTTCTTCCATGTACATATATACATATATATATATTATTTATATTATATATACAGTATATACATTATATACACATATAATATGTATATTATATATACAGTATATATATATATATATATATATATATATATATATATATATATATATATATATATATATATGCTTAAAAATCACAGTAGATGAACGTGGCTTCATTGTATAAGCGAATCCCATAGGAAAATGACAGGCAGAAGTTCAGATGCAAGCGCTTTCACGTTTATTAAACGCATCGTCTGGGCACAAATGAGGCACAGAAGAAAGGAAGGTTACAAAGTAAACAAAAAGAACAAGAATACCAGATGGTCAATTGTCAAAGGGTAATAAACAGAAAGATAATCCAGGATAATCCGAGATCAAGTAGTCACAAACTAAAACATAGGCCTAACTACAAGAGATACGAAAGTTTAGCCACACAAAATCCAAAAACATGAATAAAATTGAATACCAGATGGTTAATTGCCATGGGGTAATAAACAAAAGGGTAACCCAGGAAAATCCGGGATCACGCCGTCAAAAACTAGAACCAGATACTTAACATAAGATGATGCGGAATCTTACCCATTCAAATTACAGAAACATGTATAAAACTGAATATTAATTTTGCTAATATTTATCAACAACTTTTCAAATTTTGCTTATATTTATCAACAACTTTTTTAATTATGAAGACATCAAGTTTAAACAAACCAAGACTTTCATTACTTGACTTGATAAAACAAGATTCGATGATATTCCTTTTAACTGTCGTTGCACGGGACTAGAGACCTTGCTTCACTCTAGTTAATAGGATGATCTGAATCTCTCACATGTACGAATAATGCATTCGATATTTGGCCAGTTCTCACAGAATATTGATGCTGTTGATTCGTTGTGAAAGTGATTTTCCAGTTTGTCCATAATATATTTTATCACATTTTTTACAAGAAATTTCATAGATGCATCCAGAAACATTTCTAGGAGAATTTTCTATTACTAAATTCTTAACATTAAAATTACTGAAAACAACATTTATGTTGGAAAGCTTTAAAGTTCTAGGAATTTGTAAAAACTTTTCATCAAATGGTAATTTGAGAATATTATGCTTGCTGAATTCAAGTTTGTTATTAGTTAAATAAAATGTTTTCCTGGCTCTTTTTCATGCTACATCTACAAAGGCCCTTGGGTATTTAAGTTTCAAAGCAACAACGTAAATAGCTTTATTACCCCTTGGCAAATAACCATCTAGTATTCAATTTTATTCATGTTTTTAGATTTTGTATGGCTAAACTTTCGTATATCTTGTAGTTAGGCTTATGTTTTAGTTTGTGACTACTTGATCCCGGATTATCCTGGATTATCTTTCTGTTTATTACCCTTTGACAATTGACCATCTTGTATTCTTGTTCTTTTTGCTTACTTTCTAACCTTCCTTTCAACTGTGTCTCATTTGTGCCCAGACGATGCGTTAATAAACGTGAAAGCGCTTGGTACTGAACTTCTGCCTGTCATTTTCCTGTGGATTGCTTATATATATATATATATATATATATATATATATATATATATATATATATATATATATATATATGTATATATATACATATATATATATATATATATATATATATATATATATATATATATATATATAATTCAACAACGAAAATTTATCCAAGTATTTATTGTTTCAGATATCACTCAAGATTACCCGTGGTTCCGTTACTTACCGCCATATTGGATTGAGGAGTAAACATATTAAATAGAAGCTGTAAAACAGATGTTCTCTGATGTTCGTCGGGAGGCTGGTTATCGTTATCAGTCACCTTCTTCTTCTTAGGTATTATCCTAATTTAGGGAGACAAAACGAGAAACACGGGTAAATAAATGGATGTATACTGAATTTGCTATCCAAACCTCCTGCTGCTATAATTAACAAGCTTTTCTATGATATTAATCGCTAAAAGATACAGGGCAACGGACTATAAGGTCTCAGAGATTCTGCCAAACTTGGGTTTCATAAAAGAGCTCAGGCAAAGGCTGCGTCCGTTTGTGATTTAACTTTATGGGCTTTATATCGACAGAATTATTGACGAGTCTTAGTACGATGTCTCCTGGAGTAGAAAAGTAAGCAAGTTTTTTCTTGTTCACCTTAATAATAATAATAATAATAATAATAATAATAATAATAATAATAATAATAATAATAATAACCAGAGTTTTTGTGGAAGACCACACATCTCCCCATTACTAAAGGCTTCTCTGTAAGGTCTTCAGAGACAGAAGCGCCGTAGTGGGGTAGTGCCGTCAGGGAACCTTACGTGGTGCACTGTAGGCATTACCTAAAGGTCTTTGCGGCGTCCCTTCGACCTCTAGCTGCAACCTTTTTCATTCCTTTTACTGTACCTCCGTTCAAATATTCTTTCTTCCATCTGACTTTCCACCCCCTCTAACGATTGTTTCATTGTGCAACTGTGAGGTTTTCCTCCTGTTGCACCTTTCAAACCTCCTTACTTTCAATTTCCCTTCCAGCGTTAAATGACCTCATAGGCCCCAGCGATTGGCCATTGGCCTAAATTCTATATTCAATCAATCAATAAGAGAGAGAAAATGAACTTTAGAAAGAATGACGAGAGCGAAGCAGACCTCATAGCCCATTTTAGTTTTAACGGTGCCTTGGAAGGTGTTGGTTTAAAGGTATCCAAGGCTTCTTTCATTTTGCCTTTGTTCGGTGGGCGACCAATAATAGTATATTGTTCTAGTCTTATTATCTAAAGCGATAGTATTAAGTTGTGAGATTATTAAGAAAACTGCTAACTGTAAAATATATCCGGTTCAGAATTAGCATTTCGACAGATTTTTTAAAAATAAAAAACAGAAACTTCTACGCGCATGTGCCCGAATCTTTTAGCATTATCTCGAGAGAGAGAGAGATGCAAAATTCTTCAAAAAAGGCGGTTTTGACGTATCACTCATCTTTATATGTAGCTTGTACTAAGTTAACCATAAAACAAAACACACTCACCTGTGATTAATTTGGCAAAAGAACCCAGCAGACGAAATAAGAAACTATTTATGGTTTTATACAAGAACTCCAGCACCATTGCCATGGTACAGCGTATAGTAGCGCGACATAGTTTCACAAAGAACGGAACTGTACTGACGTGATCAGTCTAGTGAAAGCAAGGGAGTATTTATCTGGGAGCTATGACAACAGAAAACAGCTGTCTGCGCACGCAAACACGTTTAGAATTTCATGGCGATTTTTGCGCTGAGTCGTTTGATTCGACGGCTCAATACAGGTGCGATGAATAACACATAAAGGACGGTATCTGAAACAACTAGAGTGTGATGCAGGGTATGTGTACGTTGTGTGAGTGCGCGGGGGTTGCTGCACGTATTGCATGTACGTCATACACTCGCTCACATTTAACTATGCATATTCTGCCACTAACATTCCACTATATTCACACGTCAAAAAGGGGAATTTCTATGCACTATTATGATAAACCCGATTCTGATCATTCAGAACAATTTCGGAGATATAAAGTTAAGATAAGATGAGAAAGCGCTTAACGCTTCGAATGTTAAGTGAATGAATCCCGAATATAGGGTTGACCGGAGGACTCCTACAAATAAATCAAGGTAAAAATACTCGTCTGACTTCAGATAGTTACAGGATCTTCATTCAAATATACTTTCAAACACCAGGGCTGAAAGATAGCGAAGAGTTATTCGAAATTAGGAGCGAATGTCAGATGGTGCCTGCAGAATAGAAAGAAGTGATGATAAGAAGTTGGGTTTCTTTCCCGGGATCTCGAGATCCCGGCCATATTTAGCCCAGTTTTGTTTCCCGGATTTGGTTTCAAATCACGGGATTTTCACTTTGATATTTTTTGTATAATTTACATTAGAATTTGCCAACTGTACAGCCATCCTCTGGTCGGATATCTTTAGACACAAAATGATGCTAACCGACAAACTTCAGGCAGCAATAGAGCAGGAAATAATTCAGTTTATTTGAGGCAACGGGAGAGAGGACACATAATTTGTAGAAGATATTTCAGGCCCTCCACTCTGTGCCACCAACTTCAATTGAAGCTGAAAAGGCTTTCTCAGCTGCTGGGATTTTCATTACCAAACTAAAAACAAGGCTGACAGACAAAAGTGTTGACTGCTTATGCTTCCTGAAAAGTTATTTCGTGAACAACAGAGCCTGAATTCACCAAAAGATAAGACAATCGTAAGGCCTATTATGCTCATTGTAGGGCTAGGGACTATTATCTACCATTCCCTATGAACTATGATAGGCTTAACTGGACTTACGATCCTCTTGTCCTTTCAGGTATTCCATTTCCACCAAGAATGTGCTAATGTTACTCATGCATTGAATAATAAAGAGACTTTGTCATGGTGCGTATCATTTCACTCCTTACTAAGTTAGTAAAGCCATATAATTCATATCAATCTCTGTTCAAACTTCCAATTTTAAACATGATAAAGTACAGTACATACTATAAAGATTTCCTCAACTGAATAAAAATGCGTAATATGTAGTATGAAATTCAGCAAGCACAAGGAGATAGTGATTTTCATACGGTATTAGTGATTATGCCTAATTCCGGGAAATCTCGGGATTTACCGGGAAGGATCAAACTTGTCCCGAAATCCCGGGATACTGAAAACCTCCTAAAACAAGGAACCCTAATCAGAAGGTGTATATTTAAGGGGGCCATTGATGAGCAGAAGAGAAAGAGTAGTTAGCGAAACAGAACTTTGAGGTATGACGTAGTCGTTAGAGCTTGGCAACGAACTCCAAACCTCGACGCAGCACTCATGTCGTTCCTCTGAGAGAGTCATTGAAATACATATTGTGGGAGTACAGGTGCGTTTAAATCGGACAGTGGAAATTGCAAGATTCAGTGATTAAAAAATTAGACGGTATAAAGAATACTTGTGAGGTAGTAGCAAAAAGGGAAATTTAGAATGCAATATTGAAAACAACACATTTGAAAGTATTACCACTGAAATAACAAATTTATTGAGGTAGTAAGTTTGAGGTCAATTGGCAATAACTTTTTTGCTCCGTTTAAGCATGCGGTAAGTATAATCAAGTACACGCACACCATACAGAAATACAGTTGTATAAGAACCTCCACATGCACTCAAAGTACTTAATTTTAAGTGAATTAGAAACAAAGTAAATGCATACACACACACGCTCACGCACACACACACACACACACATATACACACACACACACACACACACACACACACACACATATATATATATATATATATATATATATATATATATATATATATATATATATATATATATGTAAAGCTATGAGCTTTCCTTTCCTGGAACCCTCCAGTTTACACAGGGAATAGAATCAGTTGCAGTTTATCAAAATACCAATAACAGAAGAGGTATTTCTCGAACACAACTCTGTTATCGTGACTAAGATCACTGTCAGAATTGCAGTATATTCATAGCAACTCAAACATAACATGAAACCTCCAAAAGTAAAAGCAACAGATAATAAAAATGCCTCAATTGTCGACAAGCTATCTAAAGTATTCAGAGTCGCTTTCCTTTACCTCATATATGTCATGTTATTTTACAGTTCTTCAGATTTTTACTGCATTTTCCTCTTGATATACGGCATTTAGTCTCAGTTTTATATTGTTATATTCTCTCGGTATAATAATGACCGCTCTAAGAGTGTCTGCGGTTCAGTTAAATTTTTGCCAATTTGGGGAATTTTTAGCCTGTATTACTTTTTTGTTTTTTAGGGTTTTAATGTTGTTTTAGTTGCTAAAAATATATTGCAATTGTGTGTGAAATACCTGTAGTTATACTGGTACGCTAATAAACTACAACTGTACAAACTTGAGGATTCCAGAAATATATATATATATATATATAAATATATATATATATATATATATATATATATATATATATATATATAAATATATATATATATATATATATATATATATATATATATATATATATATATTTATATATATAAATATTTATACATATAAATATATATATACAATATATATACAATATATATATATATATATATATATATATATATATATATATATATATATATGTATATATATATATATGTGTGTGTGCATTTATGTATTTATGTGTTTGCTTATTTACTTAAGATTAAGAAATTTACATGTAGAGATATATATATTGTAGTTCCATATTGAGTGCTTGTACCAGATTACTAACCGTATACATAAATGGACCTACGAAATAACTGCAAGTTAACCCCACACTCTTATCATCGCGGAAAAGTGGTTAATGCAAAGTTATTCCTTTTCAGTGTCTGCTTTCAATGTTGTATTCAAAATATCTCTTTTTACTACTTCGCGAGTATCTTTGCTTAATCTGCCAACAACCATTTTTTTTATTTAGAGCACTTATATTTCGGCATATACTTCCTAATGACACCCTTAGAAGAACGAAGCAATTGTTGTGCTGAGATTCTGTGCTTGTTAGAAAACTGTTTCTAAGAAGTGTGCTAAAGGTCTTAAATCTGACCCGATAAGTGGTATTCGAAGGTAATTGGGGTTCACAGCCCGTAGAGTTGAAGCAATGCTGCACCGTATTAATTATACGACTGTTTCGAGCTACTTCCGCTGTGAATATCTGGTCCTGGTGTGTCGTTAAGTCAGAGAATTGTAAAGTTTCATCAATAAGCGCTGTCGTAAATTTGCAAGCGAATTTATGCAGTCTTTAATAGATATGGATTGGGTTTAGATTTTTCCGATAAATAGCACCCACCCTTTTGAACCCTAATCCTTATGATACTGTAGGATGGTGTTTGATTTACTTGGCCTCAAGTTTGCTTATATATATATATATATATATATATATATATATATATATATATATATATATATGAACTTTTCAGTCGAGAAACATGCCAAGTGCCATTTATAAAATATAATAAATTAAATTAAAAATACTTTGGCCCAGGACGGCGCTTGGCATGTTTCTCGACTGAAAGGCTCTATATATATATATATATATATATATATATATATATATATATATATATATATATATATATATATATATATATGTATATATATGAATGTCTTTTCCTGTAATACTACAGTGTAATATGAATATAAGAAGACCCATAAACACTATTTAAACGTTGAAACCATATATTTCGGGCACTAGCTTCTGTGCCCCTGTTCACTGGGACACAGAAGCTAGTGCCCGAAATATATGGTTTCAACGTTTAAATAGTGTTTTATGGCCTTTCTTATATTCATATATATATATATATATATATATATATATATATATATATATATATATATATATATACATACATATATATATATATATATATATATATATATATATATATATATATATATATATATATATATATATATACTGGGCCCACATATTGTTTAATATCAATTTAGTACGCCTTCGAATAGCTTACACCCAAGGCGATCTATTTTAAGTGTGTTATATCCAAGGATTTGTGAATTCATTATTGAGCGATTTTTGTGGTTTACTATTCGTATTATCAAAAATTCACGCGCGTGAAAGTGAAAAAATTCACACACACACACACACACATATATATATATACATATATATATATAATATTTGTATGTATGTATGTATGTATGTATACTCACACACACTCACACACACATATATAATATATTATCCAAATACTAAGAGATAAATAAAGAAATTCTGACTCCTTGGCAGAAAAGACAAGACAATAATCACTGAATTATTCATAATTTATATAGCTGCTAGATCAATGAATGGACCACCAGTGCAGAAAACTTCAATAACGTTAACTGCCTCATACATCTAACAGAGGACTTTACGCCCACTGTGCTATTTACCTATATCTGGCTTTCCCTTATTCGTCCTGCATGTAGAGGCCTTTCCTGTTCAGTGCATCTTTAACTCCATCTGTCCAACACATTTTATGTTTCCCTCTCCTCTCCCTCTTCCCTCTGACACATCTGGCTTATTCATTCATTATCAAACTTTCCATTCTCTATTCTTTCTACATGCCCAAACCATCTCTAAACTTGCTGAACCACACTTTCATCTAATAAACTTTCTTGGTACTTCTGCCTATCTCCACATTTCTGCTCTTTCATTTCTTCTTGTGCATCATATACATACTGCACAAATAATCTATTTTAACAACTTCAGCTTACTAATTTTCACGCCTATTTGCCATCCACATTTCACTTCCATTCGCCTACCCGCCATGTTAACATTCATCTCCGCAATTTCCTGGTTTTCATTTACCCTCACATCCTTACGCTTGTTCACAATTAGTATCAAATTGTTCCTCTGAGAACAGAATTACTTTCAATTTTTTTTTCAACAACACCTGCAGTTTCTCTTTATCTCCAGTGAGTATTAATTCACCAGCAAGCATTAAAAAATCCACAAGCTTGGCCCGATAATTAAAATGAGGGTGGGAGGACTCTTGAATGTCATTTAAGAACCCTCACAATTAGAGGCAACTGAAATTAGCTTAATATTATTGAGAAAATCAGAACATTACACTTTCTTGAAGTTAAATAGGCTGTTCCTTTCGTAACTGATGTTGTACTTTCGGGTATGTCTCATGTTACCTGCTCAAAGAGCAGCTGACCCCGTAGTGGGGTAGTGCCGTCAGTGCACCTCATGCGGTGCACTGTAGGCATTACTTAAGTTTCTTTGCAGCGTGCCTTCTTCGGTCCCTAGCTGCAACCCCTTTCATTGTTCCTCCTTTCATATTCTCTTTCTTCCATCTTGCTTTCCAACCTCTCCTGACAATTGATTCACAGTGCAACTGCGAAGTTTTCCTCCTGTTACACCTTTCAAACCTTTTACTTTCAGCGCTGGATGACCTCATAGGTCCCGGTGCTTGGCCTTTGACCTAAATTCTATATTCAACTCAATTCTATTCAAAGAGGAACCGAACAAAGTTCAGAACTTCCGGTACCTGATGTTACAACCATACATCTGGAAACGTCTGCATAATGTGCATTCTTTAATTGTCCATTAAAAGACGAATTGTTGCATTCGACTAGTAAAGTTCAGAGGGCTCCAGAACACAAGCCTTAACTGGTATGTATATAGTGTATGTATGTAGCCAATGCATTAAGATCTTCGAGTCTTTCATGGCTGTGCTCTTTTATAATCACCATTTTTAAAACACATTTCGATAATTTTATAGCATTCTAATAGTCCTAATACCTTTGTTCTCGAAAAATGCAACTTCCTTGACATGCAGTGTTTTTTTTTGCAATTAATTATTACTATCGCTAACTATATATATGACTTTAGGCTCAACATTTACTTATTTAAATTTGTGATTCTGAATAATCTTCAAGATCGTCTTATACTATTTTTCAGCATTTATTTCACTCAGATTCTTTTGCGAAAGCTGGCACCTGAAACAAAAATTTATACTCGACTAATCATTTTGCGATATTATTATTATTATTATTATTATTATTATTATTATTATTATTATTATTATTATTATTATTATTATTATTATTATTATTATTATTATTACAAGTAAGCTTCGTTGTACACTGCAAAGAATAAAGAGTGTTTAGCAAGAAACGAATGACACTGACCCAGGAATATCATTGGTATTTATTGTCATGGCACTGAACGCGTTGATAAATATGTTCTCTTTTTTTGTTTTGAAGAATTTATGTGCGTCATACATCATTTGCCCTACGTTACGGAACACAACATTAAATAACTGTTAAGGGCAAGTCATTTGGGACAGGGTCTAGCGAGTCTTGTCAATAGACTACAATTGGACCATTTAACGTTGACTTGTGGACTTATTGATCTTCTTTGATCCGGAATGTAAAATAAACCTCTGATTACACTCGCGTGTCTTGGCACTAATACTAGGAAGCATTCCAAATACACTTAAATTCACATAATCACCGTAGGTTACAGTGGTGGCTTCAGTGCAAAGCAAAGTAAGTTATACTCACGTTATTTCCCAGAAAAACAAGTTAACAGTGCTTTATCCTAATCTAACCTTCCCTAACCGAATCTATTGTAAATCTGAGAGAGATCTGGGACATCGAAACCCTGGGTCCCCCCAACATTACTGACCTGATTCAGGAAGTTTCTCTGGTATGACGTACACACAGCGTTCTGCAGTTTCATCCTCAGGAAAATAGACCTTTGGTTGTCACGACAGGAGGGAATGGATATTCAGACTTTCTTTCATTGCTGTTACTTCAGGTGAGGTTAGCCACAGAGAGGGGATAGAATTAAATATAGGATACATACTGGTGATATTCACATCGTTCAGACACTAATCTTCTGGGGGCACTTGTCCATTACAAAGAAAATACTTCTTTGTTAATTTTATGATGCATTTTCTATTTGTCAAAAGGATTTTTTTGTCCAGACATGAAATCTTTAAATAATTTTATACATTTTTTTTTTTAATTTTACTGTGCTTATCAATTTTGAGAGATATCTAACCTTCCTGTTATGAATGAAGAACTGAAGATAATGACATGCAAGCCAGCGAATTAAAGTGTCAAAGGAATTTGTGTAGTAAGATATCATCTCTTGAAGTCTGTAAAGAACGGGTAGGTTACAAGCCCCTCTTCCGTCGATCATCTGATGTTCTGCTGTCGATTATTGAGTGATTCAAGGAGCACGCCATTACCTCTTCGATTTATTCCATCAAGCTATTAGGACCCGGTGCATTGCTAAAAGATTCAGATAACTTCATCATATTCGTGAGATAATTCGTTAAAAGATTTTCCTGAAAACTAAATGTATGTGTGATTGTGTGCGTGTTTCTCTATATGTAAATAAATTAATATGTGTGGGCGCCGAAAGAGGTTAATAAAAAGTTAAACAGACATAATTCACATAGGCAGGCTGATGATAAGGAAGATCCTTGTAATATGCAATTACGAGCAAGAAATTATTTATCTCCTTCTAGTGAAACCATTACTTAATCCTTATAAATCTCAAAAATTTTTCATCTGAGTAATTCCCTACGACGTAATCTTCAGGGACGAGAGCTAAATGCAACAGAAATGAATCCCAAATTCGATGAGGGGAAATTCTCTAGATAGATTTAAATATGCACTGGTCATGTATAATCTTCACGGAAAATTAACTTATTTAATGTAATTCCAAAAAAATTAATACAATTATTCATTTGTCAATAGGGGTGGACGATGCCTGAGTGCACCACTCGCCACGGGTATCCCCAAGTCTAGCCTATATCCGATACATTTGTTCGACTGAAAGACAGCCAGTCAGCAATGACATCTGTAAAGGAAGAAAGTCCCAGACTTATTAATTTTCAAGTGTTATATTTCAAAAAACAGACAGACAGACGCATAAATATACAGTCTTCTTCTTCGTTTTAACGTGCTTTTATACCCATTTTTATATGGGGTAAGCACGGTGCCTTCTTTGAAGGACTTTGATTTGGCGGTGGGGTAGGCCGTAACCTCGACCGGCTGCCCTGCCTGACATCGCTTAGACCCCGGTACCGAACCGGTACCGAACGTGTACATGTATTACCGAAACCCCAGCTCCCTTTCTCCCAGCAGCACGAGGAGAACTGGGCGGGTAGTCCGACAGTTCGAGACGTGTGAGGTGTCTGTTATGTTTTTAGAAGATGTTGGAGTGGCTTTGTTTATGTGTGTATTAGTCTGTAACATCCATTTGCTTTCAGCAAACCTATCCGTTGATTACATACGTAATCCCGGGATGTCTACACGAGAGCAAAGTTTCCGCCTCTGACTGGTCGGCTGCGCGGGATTGAACCCTCGCCACAGGCTTCTATGAAGTCTGTGGTTGCCACTCTACCAACCAAGCCATCGAGGCTCTTTACAGTATGTATATACACACACACACACACACACACACATATATATATATATATATATATATATATATATATATATATATATATATATATATGTGTGTGTGTGTGTGTGTGTGTGTATGTGTGTGTGTGTGTAATTTTAATAGCCACAATGCCCTCTTAACTTTCCCGAATTCTTCACGCTTTTTTGGACACGCTTGTCACTACAAAGCCTTAAGATCCAAGTGCAAGAAATATGAAGAAATTCTGATGTGCGGTAGCGGGAAACGAACCCGGATCCGCTAATCAGAACGAGGTACTATTGTCGACATGACCACAGGAAAGATTTCTTGCACTTGGATCTCAAGGCTTTGTAGTGACAAGAGTGTCCAAAAAAGTGACCAGTAAATTCTACACACACACACACACACACACACACACACACACACACACACACACACACACACATATATATATATATATATATATATATATATATATATATACTGTATATATATATACATATATGTGTGTATGTTTAAATATATATACTGTATATATACATATATACACTGTATATATATATATATATATATATATATATATATATATATATATATATATATATATATATATATATATATATATTTCTTGTTAATATGATTTCACATCCTTCTTCAATTTATGAGCCTTGCTCATGAATAATTATTTCATATGAAGCAGCACCCCCTTTCTTCAGCCCACACATAAAAGTAATGAAGAATCTGAAGAACTCATAACAGTGTATATGAATTCATTGCCCATAACCTAAATCCTATTATTCATCAACGTTCTTAAGTTACAAGGCGTAATAATAACTGTGATGTAAAAATAGTTAACGGTCTCGTCAGAGTTTCGGATTAAATTTCGGATTAACGATTTAACGATAGAAAAGGGAAAGAAGAAGAAGCGCATCCGAATGAAGAGAGGCAATTTTGATTTGTTTGGGAATTTACAGTGATCTTACGCTTCACTACCATCTTACTCATGGCGTAGATGTACATCTACCGAAATGGTAGTGGTTTCTTTAGTTTGTTTCCGCTTCATTTTCAAATAATAGGGTAAGTTACGTGAAATATCTTTCAAGAATTAGGGATCGTTAGGGAAGACCTGTACCGCCAGGTAGCTTAGGGTAGACTAGTCTGGTTTGTTTTACAGGCTTCCTTTGCCTGGTGCATTGTTTATAGCTAAATAGACTAGTCTGGTTGTTTGTTTTACAGGCTTCCTTTTCCTGGCGTAATATTTGTAGCTAAATAGACTAGTCTGGTTGTTTGTTTTACAGGCTTCCTTTGCCTGTGGTATGGTTTATAGCTAACGGTATCCAGATTTGGCTACCTCACTGTATCCTGATTTCTTACGAAAGATAGACATTTTGTGTATCAAATTATAATGCACATGAATAAGTTTAATGCGTGTCTACTACTGTACTAGGCTAACACACAAGGCTATAATTATGTATGCCTAGCCTAACCAAGGCTTAGTGTAGGCTAGTACAGTAGTTAATGCCCAACCACCATCACATGCTAGCCTCAGGCTAAGGTTAGGCTAGAGCAACTCGAGGTAATACTGTAGGATAGTTGTGCGTATGTCATTTTGTTATGCACATTGTCTCAAGAGGGGGTTGCAAATCCCCCCAGTCCAGATCAGCTAAGGGGATGGGTAGGTTAAGCTACAGCCCTGTTGAAACTTCTCTGATCTACTTTTAAGCTGGATGTGACCTAATTCAAAATTTTTTATGCCTTTAGACTAAGGGTAGTAGGCTAGGCTATAGTGTGTTAATTAAATCACCAATATGGTATTTATTTATGAAGTGGCTTTTCTTACACCATTTTTTTTTCATTACAATAGGCTAAAAATTTTCAGAGATAGTTTGGTAAAGATTTACAGGAAGTGTTCACTCTACCCAAGGTTTTCTGGTAGTGTTTTATGTGATTTTGATGAATTTGATATTAATTTTTATAGGTAGTACTTGATTAACCCATTAGGATACTGCCCCTTTTTATCTAATATTGATTGGTAGCTCCACAGGAAACTAGAATTTTAAAGGGAAAACAATGATGTTTTTAACCTAACCTCACCAAGACAATTGAGTCCTGCCTGACTAGACTTCCCCCTTAAACACATGACCCTAAATGTATGGCTTCTCAGTGGGATTTTTATCCTTTATGAGACATGGGTGTTTATAATTGGTTAAGTATTTACAATAGAAGTGAGTCTCAAATTTGTCAGAATCACATCAAAAGTTATCAGAAGAACCATTTATTTTTACAGGAATACAAACCCTTATACAGGCATTCCCCGGTTATCGTTGGGCTCAGTTATTGGCGATCCGGTTTTTCAGCGCTTGTCTAGCAACAAAAATTGGCGATTTTTGGCACTGATAATCGTGTATTGGCGCCGATACATACCTAACAGAGGCGCTGAAAATTGGTGATTTTCGCTTATCGTCACACAGTCGGAATGGAACCCCGACAACCGGGACTGCCTGTATTTACTTAGAAGTATCCTTTGGCAACAGCTTGTTTGATCCTTGAAATCTGGCAGGTGGGTGAGTAGTAGGGAAACTGCCCACTTACCTGACTGTCAGTCCAGCTTTTTTGTTGGCTATCACGAAGTCAAGACATATCCATTTCCTGTACAGTCATGGATCTTGACTAGTAAAGATTATATTATAATACCTTTTTGCTCCTGTTAAAATACAAACCATCTTTTTTATGGATTACCTTTGGCAAAAGGTCTGGTCATTGAAGCTTGGTAACAAGGTAGTTAGGCTAACCAGTGGTAGGCGAGCGTTGATGGTACACACCCACTTAGTCAACTGACAGCCTCATTTTTTCCTCAGTCACCTTGATGAACAGATGTCTTGCACTCCTTTTCACCATAACTGTTGAAGTTTGCATAATATGCTGTATCTTTGTTTGGATGGTTGATGACTTTGGCTAGTTTGCATTTGATTACAGTTTTTTATTGTTGTAATAATGATGATACTTGATGATTCTCGTGCTTGTAAGAATGCTTAATGTAAATGTCCAGGATATGATAAGTTCATGCCCTTTTACATTGGCTCTCGTTCGTACTGTTCTAGCTGCAACGGTTAGGAGTGCACAAGTCTTTGAACTGTGTTGAGTGTATCATCTGGAGGTCTGCCTAAAGTAAGAAGTACAAGTGAAAGTAGAGTGAGACTCCATCAGTGTGTTCAGAGGGGCCTCTGCTCATCCCCTAATTTTCATTGGCTCTGACTCCTGCTCTTGTTGTTGGGATGTAGTCTGGTTGTTCTCCCTTTCCTAAGATGGGATGCGTAGACCAGATGGTGATTGATGTGGGCTCTCTCCTGCTGGGACTTCTCATTGGGTATGATGGCACTTCCTGTAACCCCATCTCTCTCATTTCTATTCCCACCTCTGCTTCTGCACTATGACTCTCAGGCATGCACGGTGAGTGAAGGAACAGATGAAGGCATTGTGACCTTCTTTGTTTATCCAGGGAGATCCTTCCCTGTTAACCTTTTTGGAGTATTTTTCTTATTCCAAAAGTCCTTTGCCTTCCTCAGTCTTGAGATGTGCAATGCTTTGACAGTCACACCCATGAGTGGAAGAGTTGGAAAGGCTCAATTTTTTAAGAACTTAAGTACCACCATGGTGCTTTGCTACCTTAGTCTTCTTTGACGTCTTCTTCTTCCTTTTTCCCTTCATACATATCTTCTCTATCTCTGGATCAATGAAAGTGCAGGAAGGAAAAATTGAAGGTACCCACTGCAAAAAGGCTAAGAAGCCTTCTCATGCCAAGAGTGCTGGTGCATGAGGTTGCCTGAACTAGGAAGAGGAGGTCTGACTGAATCTTCCTCTGCTTGTATATCCTTGGAAGCACATCCCCAGACTATCAGTTGTTTTAATTGCTTGGAGCTAGCTTGGTATGTACCTCACTCACTGGCCACTAGTTATGTTATCTACCTTATTACCAGATTCAGCCAGGCCAGCTTTTGCCAAATGTAATCTATAAAAGACCTCAGGTTTGTATGTCCAGGGAAAATGGGAATTCTTTTTATCTCATCTGATCATAATTGTTTATGGCTTGATAAAACATCGCCTTTTATATACAGTACTCATCTGTCATAAGCTGCCATTTTATTATTCAGCCACAGTTGAGGTAAGGTATCTTGCTGCACTCGGACTGACCATCAGGTTGAAACTTCTCTAGACTTTTATTATTGTATGTATGGTGTTTGTGTATTTTGTTGAAAACATTTCTGATTTGCATCTTAGATGGGTTCTCTCACAGAGGAGAGCTACTTTTGCAGAAGGTTGCAGACTTACTCATCCACTTTTATCGAGACAAAGACTTCTTTGTTCCTGTAGTAAAGCCTATTACTCTGCTTTGACCACTTCTTCTGATTGAAGAGCATAAACTTCTCTTATTGGTAGAATTATCCACTTTTTAAGAGTTTGAACAGTTTTTTCTACTTCAGGAACTTCAGCCTATGGAGTAGGACATGACTCTTGTCCTCAGCAGCCTAACTTAGGTGCTGTAGAACCCTTGGGAGAAGCATCAGATTTTACTCTCAAGACTTGTTCTGCATATCCTCACTTTCATCATAGCATGTTGACGGGTTGCATGGCCTTCCATATTTTATTTGGTGCTGGGGATTCCTATCAAAAAACTTTTTCAAGAGTTCTTGACAAAAACTCAGGATCTTTCAGTTTCTAATGAGAGACCTGAGAATTTTTTGGTTCTTTTCCTAGAAGAATTTGTTAGTGGGGAACTGGATTAGATGCTCTGTGCCTAATGTGAGCCTTGTAGCATTGTTTGTAACCTGACTCATAGGTCAGAGTGTCAAGGTCTCTTTGTATTACCAGAAGACACAAGAAGCAGGTTTCCAAGAATACCCTTTCTTTCTGGTTTTATGAAGCACTCTAGCAGACACAAAGTTAATACTGCAAGGAAGATGGTCACTTGGTTTAGGAAAAAGCTCACAAAGCCAGGGGCATTGGCTTGTTCCTAGCCATTCAGAAAAATTTTAGCCCCACAGGTAATGAGGTCAGGTGTCTGGCAGTGCCAGATTACTTTTACCTCGTTTTACTTCAGGGATATCTCCCACAAGTCCTTGGACATCATACTCCCAGGAATTGTGGTGGCTGCTGAACAGATTGTGTAGTCTCCAGCTCCTCTGTAACACAAAAGCATCTTACCTAAGGTACGTAGATGGGGCTGAGATAACTTAAGGTTGGAGATTGAATGGGTGTTCAACTGGTGCTCTCTCTCTCTCTCTCTCTCTCTCTCTCTCTCTCTCTCTCTCTCTCTCTCTCTCTCTCTCTCTCTCTCTCTCTCTCTCTCTCTCTCTCTCTCTCTCTCTCTCTCTCTTTTCTGTGCAACACAGGAGTCAGGCTGGGTATGTTTGGGATGGGCCTTGATACAGGCAGGTAGACTTCACAATTGGGTATCTTATCTCAGAGCTTCGGCTCATAAGGGGTAACTCTCTCCACTTTCCTTTTTAAAAAGGGGGTTGGTAAACTATCATTTTTACCATTAATTTATGATTGACCCGGATACCAGCTTCCTTCTGACTTTTATTACCCTATCTTTTGGACAGCGCTTTGGATTTGTGAAGTTTTCCTATGGTGATAGTTTAGACATATCTCATTCTCAGGTCTGTTTCAGTCTTGCATCCATACACCAGATTATATAGGAGGGTAGAGGAGTCATTGGTTCCCTGCTCACGATTATGATCACGATCATGACTTTTCTGAATGGAGATTCAACATGTCAGTTAGGATAGTCTCCTGTGTGCATAAAAGGTCATGGTTTGTATTTCTGCAGGAACACTTTCCAAATTTTTAAAGTGATTTGTATTTTTCCTAGGTATATATACTAGATCCTTTATCTTCATCTCACTTCAGCTACCCCACAAGGTCCTTGACGCTGAAGAGAAAAATTGCCAGCTTACAGCTGTTGGATAGGGGTTCTTTCCCACACCCACGTACATCTAATTATTGTAATCACCTTATTAAAAAGTTTTAACATTTTCTATCTCGTGCAGGTAAGGGCTTCCACATAAGAGGCTATGATTTGTATACTGAACCTAAACAAAATACTAATTACAGTACCTTGAAATATGGTATTTCAAGGTACTGTAATTTGCTCAATTTTTCATATATATAAAGTACAGGTAATCAAATTTAAAGCTTTTACTGCAATTGTAGGCTGTCATGGGAAACTAATTTTTTTCGTCCAGAATTTTTTATTGGGTCTTGTATCTTTCAGTGTCCATTGATTCAGTATTAATGAATTTTTCTTTCACAGGTCAAGATAAATTATGGAACCATTTAAAGTTAACATTAACAATAAAGTATTGTTTGATGGAGAAGCTGTAGTGAGAGTGTTGGAAAATGGTGCTTCTCTCTCTTCTGCATCTGCACGTTCTCTGAAGCTTTTGGTTCAACTAGGTGATAAGGCTGCTGCATCCAAAGTAAGTTTTGGAATACTGTACCTTATAAACTAGGGTGGTTGTTGTACTTGTGCTATAACTTTTTAAATATCCTGTTAGGTTGTAGGAACTGAAAACCTAATTTGTCAAAAGCTTTAAAACAATACAGTAATGTAATACTGTACTTTGTTCCAGTGAGAATAAAAACCTTTGTTTATTTGGATTACCTTCAGTGAAGCTGTTTTGGTTGTTGAAACTTTGTAACAAGATAGTTGAATAGTATAAGGTGAGTAAGGGGTTTGGTGGGTCACCTACTCATTTGACTAACAGCGTTGCTTTTTTCATTGGCTGCATTATTGAACAGGTGTCTGCTTGCACCCCTTTCACCTTGGCTGATGTTGAATTATTGCTAAGTATTTCTGTGGTTGATGGATGTTGACGTTTGCACTGATTAAAGTTTTGACTGTTGTAAGATAGATGATGCCTGATTATTTCCATGCCCCTAAGAATAATCATTGTTGACATCCATGGTTCAGATAGTGTGTGCAATGTTCATGTCTTGTTTTCATGTTGACCCTCAATCATGCTGTTCTTTCTGCAGGGCCAGGAATGTACTCCATCTATGAACTACATTTATTATCACAGGTTGTTGCCTGCCCACTGGGAGAAGTACTCATGTGGAGGATCCTGTTTGGTCTGTAATGATCCTAAAGGGTCTGAGGGTCCCTTTCTTACAGAATGACAGGAGGGTGAGTGGGAGAGGTCTTTCAGTGAAATCACCATGCTCATCCTTGAGTGTGTTGCTCTGAGAAAGTGAACAGAGATCCCCCTCAACACCTGTTGTTCTCTATCAAGCACACAAGGGTTTTTCCCTGAAGCTATGTTATTTTTCCATCTCCCATGGTCCCTGTTTGTGCTTGTTGTCATGGCAAAGGCTGATTCTCTGTTCTTCAGATCAAGATGATTCCTTCATTATCTCTGTTGCTATTACTAACAGGTCCTTCTTACTTTGGGACTCTCAAATTGGGCCTGTTTTGTTATTGGTTCATATTAGTTCTGACGTCTGAATGGATGCTGAGTGAGGACATCTTGAGTTTCTTCTCAATTTTTTGGAGAGTATTGGGCATTTCAGGTTGCTTTTATCCTTGGACTACCATTTCTTCCCCAGGATTCATAGATGCTGCCCATTCCTTTGTCCTGACTTCCAAGCCTTGGCTTGATGGATGGAAAGGGGTCAAGATGTGAGTGGTGCTGAGAAAGAGGAAGGGTAAAGTTCTTTCCCTTAGTACACTCCATCCCCTTCTCATATATTTCCATTAGATTTCGTTCTTTCTTTTAATTAGGAATCATAGCATATGAAACTTCTTGTCTTTTCCCCCCCCTCTACTAGTTTGCAATCAGCCTGGAATGTGTCAATACTGGGTATTGACTCATGGGATGTGTATGGTATGAAGTTTTGCAAGAGTATGACCCACTTCTTTTAGGACTCCACTACCCAGTGCCTCAGCTCTCACTTTTGAGGTATTCTCTGTAGATCCTCAAGTGAAAATTGCATGACTTCTGACCATCTTTTCAACTCGTTTTCACTTCCCATTTCTCATGGGAGGGAGGCACTTACAAGGTTATTCTCTTTTTTCACCAGTAGCCTCGCTCCTCTCCTCTGTTGTCAGGCTTGGGTGTGCAGCATCATTGTTTTCTTTATGGGTAACAAGATTCGGTGGTAAAGGAAAAGTTCATCTTCTCTTTCTTCCTTGCACGAGTGGGAACAATCTGTCTGTGTTGCTTTAAATGGCAAAGACTCCTTGATAACATCTTTCTTCCAGTAAAGCTTCCTTTCAGAGGAAATGATGCCAGTGAAACTTAACCATAGCTTTCAGGATATTTGTGGAAACATGTTCAAGATTTTCTCTACTTCACTCACTTGGCTAATTCAGCTTGAGTGTCAGAGTATCTCTTTTAGTTCCTTAGTTTCTTGCCCTGTTCTCCTTCCCATAGAATTGATCATATAACAAAAGGAACTGCTATCTCACTTAGCATCAGTCATCTGGATTGTAATTTTAGTACCTCTTTTGACCTTTTGTTCTGTAGCTGATTTTTCAGGTCTCTTTAGTGAGGTAAAGAACCTGAATCCTGTTCGCTTGTAATGCAGAGTTTCAGATTTGGATCTATCCTCATTCAGGCAGAACTTCGGTTAGGTTGAAGTTTGAAACCCAACTTAAACAACTTCCTTTCACTTCTCTACCGCAGAACACCCAGAGGCCTAGGTTTTTTTTTTTTTATCTTGTCCTCATATTGGTGCTCAGGTCCTTGTAACTTTCTCAGCTCCTACTGTATGAGTTTGAATTCTACCTAAGATTTATGATTGGGCTAAGTTTGGTGAAGAAATGCCTAGGGTATGGAGTCTTTTGCCTTCCTTTTCACCTTTTCTAGCTCTTAGACATCCCAACCTGTGTTTGTGCTGATCTGGTGGATGCAGGTGAACTACACGAGTAAGGACCTGTCCGACAAAGTAGGTCTGATGACGTGTTGTCTTTGTTTTTTCTTTAACAGTGGGGAGGGGGTTTGTTGTAGAACACTCATTTATCCCTAGTTGATGATATGGCTGTCTACCAACCTTGAGTTCCTGTTCTCTGAATGGGGAAGAAAGGATTTCTCTGAACCTTGTCCTAGATTTTGGTGTGACATGGTGAATAAAACCCTGGCACAGGGCCTTGTCAGCTTCTGGTATTAAATTCCAGGATTCATCAGGGGTCAGGGTCAATCTTCCTCTGTGCATACACTTGACAAAGAAGTGTCATTTCAGCTGGTGACAGATTGTCCCTCTAGTGTCTCACCTTTGGCAACATCTGTACATTATCTTACGTTTCAATTCCTTTGGAACAGTGCCAGCCATTTTCCTTCAGACCAGACCTTCCATCTCTTTATAAAAGACAAAAGTTTTGTATCTTTGTTGGAACAAATTGCAAAGTCAGGGTGATGTGATTTTTTCTGAATGTACAATCTTGAAGTATTACCTAATCCCACTTCTAACCATCCCTATGTTTGTCCCTTTCACTGAAGGAAGAAGTGATGAATTAAACAAAATTTAAAATCTGATCTAACAAATTTATTGATACATATCGAAATCATACCAGTTTTCAAAAAGTAGTGTATAATAATTTTCTGTTCCACTGCTGTTCTTCAGTTCACGTAGAAAGAACTGCGAATCTCAAAATGTTTCATATCTAAAAATGATGCTGCTGGTATTTTTCGATATCGATCAGGATGTAAAGACGTTAAGGTCAGAAGCCGAGAGCTTGAAAAGTTAAAGGTTCTCGTCAGATAAGTATTGACTCTGCCTCACTCTGTCATTTATTTTCAAGGTTTTTTCAAGGAAGAGAGCATACGTCATTTCTTTACCATTATTTACCATCTTTTTACCAAACTTCAACAACCAGACTATCAGTCATCCAAGATGCATCCATATAAAAGTCTACAGGTAGAGGCCACAGGAAAACCAGAACTACAATCTGGCAAAATATAAAATGTTTTTTGTGTTCCATCCATTTTACTCCCAGGATCCAGCCCTAGCAGACTTTCCTCCACCCAGAATTATAATCAACCTTGAAAAGACATCAATTTCAAACCATACAGGAAAATCAGGAGGCAAGCCAGCCCAAGTCAATGCCAGTCCCATGTCCTGATATTTAGGGAGGGCATCCATCTAAAAAATTTCTGCCAAAACCAATGATTAAATAAGCTTTTAGAAATAGAAACAGCTGGAGGATGCTCATTAAAAACAGCGACCCTGATTAGAGGTTAAACTGAGAAGAAGAGAACATGAGAACCAGGAAAATGTAATACAAGATATGACTTGCCATCCAGGAGATATTCCAAACAATGGTAGATGATGATAATGTAGATTAATGAAAGAAGCTGAATTTTTCTCCTAGTTATCTCTGGCAAGTAAAATTTACATGCTATAGTTGTCTTTTATCGTTTTGATGTAATTTATTTTCTGAAGTGTTGTGCAGTAAAGCCAGGTAAATGATGTAGAGGGGACAGGAGAAATGGTGATAACTTCTACCAGTTTATGGCAACTTGTTTAACCTCCAAATAATTCTTTGAAATGCTGCAACTAGTGGAGTTGCAGCATTTCAGCCCTAATATGAGAGTCAGATATTTTTCACTTCATACACTGAAAAGTAATATGTTTCCCTCAACTTGGAAGCTGGATGATTATATTTTCATTTTCATTTTGGTCCTTATTTCTTAGGAGTAAAATTATTTTGTATTAAGAATTGTTATAGCTAATTTATGAATCATACCAATTTTTACACTTTCAGGAGCTAATAGTCCGTTTAACTGATGAACAAGATCCATTTATGCTCTATACATGTGTTGTTTGTGAAGAAGATTATCAGTCACTTAGACAACATCAGGGTTTACTCATAGATTTTACAGCCTTTCCTCACAAGTTTGTGGAACTAGTTAACACTTGCATCAGAGAAAACCAGACCAGTTCTCCCAGGTAAGCCATTCCGTTTTATCAACAAATTCTTTAAAAATTGTATATATATTTTAGAAAATATAGAGGATATCCGCAAATTTGATGAGCTGAAAGACTGCATACTACAAGCTGCCAATCACTAATTTTACACATTACAGTGATCCCTCGTCTATCGCGGATAATGGGGGCCAGAACCCCCCGCGATAATTGAAATTCCGCGAAGTAGCATTGGCCCCTCCCTAGGGAGGCATATACTGTATATACATGGTATATATTTAAAGGCTTTACTGTATAGCCTTTCCCACACTGTTATAAACACTTCCTATGCACTTAAACACTGTATTACTATTTTGATCTCCTATCACAGTAATATGCATAAAAAAAAGATCGTCCCATATTTGCAATGTTTACGTTCTGAGAATCAGCTGACTGAAGCTGCTCACTACTAACGAAAGAAGTAGGAAAATAATTTTTTAGTTGCCAAAAGAAACAAATTTATCAATGAAATTATTTTTAATTCTGTGCATAAAAGATTATGATACAGTAATTCATATTTCATTGAGAGAGAGAGAGAGAGAGAGAGAGAGAGAGAGAGAGAGAGAAATGGTGTGTACTGTACAGCACAGTAGCTTGGGACGAGACTAAGTCTTGACTAAGTCTTGACAAGCTGGTGATGAGAGAGTATACAGTATCCTTGAGTTGCTTACGTATGAAATTCGGATTTTAATTATTTTTACAGTGATTTAAGATGAAACATCAACAGTGATAAGATATTCTCTTATGTACCACTCACGTGCCTTGTCCAAGTGCCTGTATTACTATTTTGATCTCCTATCACAGTAATATGCACAAAAAAGATCGTCCCATATTTGTAATGTTTACGTTCTGAGAATCAGCTGACTGAAGCTGCTCACTACTAACGAAAGAATTAGGAAAATAATTTTTAGTTGCTAAAAGAAACAAATTTGTCAATGAAATTATTTTTAATTCTGTACATAAAAGTTTATGATACAGTAATTCATATTTCATGAGAGAGAGAGAGAGAGAGAGAGAGAGAGAGAGAGAGAGAGAGAGAGAGAGAGAGAGAGAGAGAGAGAGAGAGAGATGGTGTGTACTGTACAGCACAGTAGCTTGGGACGAGACTATATACAGTATCCTTGAGTTGCTTACGTATGAAATTCGGATTTTAATTATTTTTACAGTGATTTAAGATGAAACATCAACAGTGATAAGATGTTCTCTTATGTACCACTCACATGCCTTGTCCGAGTGCCTGTGGGTATATCTGGCTTCCAGTCCTTGCGCGTCGGTCTCGCAAGCCGTTCTTCTCACGTAACATGATGAAACATCGCTGTTTTCCGCAATATGGCTGCCGATATGGCGGTACTTTTTTAATTTTAATTTTTCGATGAATATTTCTGAAAAATCCGCGATGCAGTGAAGCATCTTTTTGTTTAATTTCATTTTGTACTGAATTATATGTCATAATGCAATGAACCAACAGTACTAGCAGATATTAATAATTATTAATGGAATTAATGAAATATTTGGGTCTTCATATATCGCGACTATTTTTGAATTTTCCGGAAAATCCGCTATATATTTTCTCTTATAATATACATACGTAATGGAAAAAATCCGCGAAGTCGTGAATCCGCAATAGTCGAACCGCGAAGTAGCGAGGGTTCACTGTATATGGTTTAGAACAGAGAGTACACAGTACTGATTATGAACAATAGCATGCAACTCCACTAGTTTCAAAGCAGGCCAAGTAATACATCACCTTAAAAACATAAGAATTTTCATAATTTTAGTTGCCTTGCTTGGTCTGCACTGTCAGTTTTGAAATGGTTGGGTTGCAAATATTTTGTATATGGAACAGAGTTATGAAATGTTTTTGCAATTTTGATGGGTGGCTGAGTGTATTGCATACATTTTTGCCAGTTTCTAAACAGTTCAGATAATACTTGAACTTTTTCTTAAAATTAAGGCATGCCATTGTAAATGAATGCAAATTCATTGTAACTTGCAAGATTCTGGCAAGCTTAAGTTTGATAATAAATAGGGTGACGAGAAGACCAAAAAACATCTCTTCTATTTATTTGCATTAAAGTTTTGGAAATCCCTTCGAATCATCAGGGCTACAATAAAATCAATTTGTACAGTCTTATAAAATGTTCTTAAATAGCTAATGCTGTACTTATAAGATATTTAGTTACATAATTCAACAGTCTTTACCTAAAAGTAAAATAAAACATTACAGTGTTCATAAGCTACAAGTAAATTGAAATTGTACACAATTCAGGAAAAAACAGATGAAAAAGTGCACAATACAAAAAAGTGTTGCCAGACTTACTGTTCAGAGGTATGACAGGAAACTGATAAGGATGTGGAATGAATACTCAGACAATTCCAGAAAAAAGGTAGATTGAGAGAAGGAGAGGGAGATGTGAGTAATAGGCAGTTAGGCAATGTGTAATGGTGTGGAAATAGTGTGATTGTTTAAGGGAGGTGACATTTACTTGATGTAGAGAGATTCTACAAGGAGTGAGAGGCAGTCAGTAGTTTGAGAAAGTATTTTAAAATTACTGTACAGAATGTCAGTTTAACATGAAATTGAATAATTCCATATGGCTGAAAATTCTTTTGATTTTAAAATGCAACCAGCGTGATGACTAACACCCCTATGACAGTCGATGTGGAATTTTAGTAAGCACTGAGTAGCCCGATGTAATTTCCAAGATTAGGTTTTGAACAGGCCTATCTATAGACAGTGAAAGAGTGCATCAATTCCGGAAAGTGTCTTTGAATCTGAAGTCTGCTTTTAAGAAAATTAATTTTTTTAACAGACGTCCTCCCAATTTTACCTCAGTGATCATGTAATAATTTATTTTGGTCCAGAATTTCAGAATGTGTGTTCTTGTCAACTCTTAACCCAAGCTGCATATATAGTAGCATGCACTCTAAGTTAACAAAGATGTTTCTTACTGTGTTTTATTGTGCTGTATTTATTTGTATGTGTGATCAGGCTTCATGTCAGCAAAAACAATTTTTGTAGTATTCACCAACATTTAAATTCTTATTCAGACTACTTGACATATGAGGTATCATATTTTTAAAAATAATTTAGTTATTAGTAACTTTATCTTGAGCATGCAAATTATTTCTGTCGATGGTTAATATTTGATTTAATAATTTATTATTGCAGATTTGTTTTGGTATTGCGTTGTGCTGGAGTTAGTGAAGGATCCTCGAGTCTAGAAGTTGTTGAGGTTAATATTTTTAAGCATTTATGTCATTTAGCTCTCACTTTAGCACCGGCATCCACACAGCTAAAGCTCACATATCTAGCAGAGTGCTGTAAGAGCTTAAAGGTAAGACAAAAAGTATTTCCTTATGTTAAAAAAATTTATTATTTTGCATTTATTCTTATGAAAGAAAAGTGATTATTGCTCATGTTCCCTCCTTATGGATTTTGAGGTTGTAGTCTTCAGGTCTGTAAATACACTGGAAACTGTTTAAAGAGTTTTGGTTTGACTTTTTTTTAATAACTGGTTATCTGATGTAAACTAGATGAGATTTACCGGTTCTGCTAAACTTTGGTGTCTTTAGGCTCTTCGTTGGGTGAGCTGGTAGAGCTGCGGACTGTCACACGATGGACCGGAGTTCAATTCCCCCGGCCGGCTGATGAAAAGTTAGAGGAATTTATTTCTGGTGATAGAAATTCATTTCTCGCTATAATGTGGTTCGGATTCCACAATAAGCTGTAGGTCCCGTTGCTAAGTAACCAATTGGTTCTTAGCCATGTAAAATAAGTCTAATCCTTCGGGCCAGCCCTAGGAGAGCTGTTAATCAGCTCAGTGGTCCGGTAAAACTAAGGTATACTTAACTTAAAGTATGTGGGTTCGTTTTTCTCCAAAATTCAAAATATAGGTGGTTTTCTGGTATCAGTTCAAGATCGACATCACGCTTATACTTGGACTCTTGGATTTCTAATCATCTTCTCTTGTGGTTCCTAGTTCAGAATTCTTTTTCAGATATTTGTTCTGTTCACGATTGCTTCCAAAAGAAAACTGACTATATTCAAAACCTGCTATGTATGTGATTTTTTGGTCTCAGTGTCATCATTATTTGGCTTTCATACTCTGGTTAAATGGTTGCAGGCTTAAAGTTCATCATTTAACTTTGCATATACCTTGTTATTGGTTGCAAAATTAAACAGTTTTTATTAGACTGCTTTTCCTTTCCAGTATGTCATAGTTGTATTTGGAAGCATTACCATATAACATACGGGGGAAATGGGATCCCTTTCACTCTCATGTATGGGAGAGATAATGGGTCTGTCACTTTATTTATTACCATTGTGATGAGGCAAATTCTTATAAAGCAGAGCCTATTTCATGTATCTGGTGATCATGACTGCATTTCTTATTCTTGATCTTTTATTTACTTTTAATCCTTTTACTTATATCTACAAATTATCTTCACCTCCTGGATCCTCTAACTACTATGCATGTCTGCAGCTTCCTACTTTGCCCTTCTTTGGCATTTTTAGAATTCCAGTATGTTCATCAGGAATAGCAAGCATTTTAGTAAGAGTACTTGGAGAGCTTGTTGTTGATGAGCTGACCAGAATACATAAAAACCTAATATAGGAATGGATAGTACCAAAGGCATTATAATAATGATAATATATATAATTGTGGAGATTATATACAAATAAGGTTTCTTAAGCATGCTACTAAATTGTTGGAAAAGGGGCTGAAAGAGAAGCTGAGAACAAGATTAACTTTATGACATAGAAATCAACAAAAGAACCAGTTATTATAATTGAGCAAACGCAGGAAAAATACCATATGAAGAGGAGGAGATTATACTACATACAGATATTGTGAATCTTTAGAAGGTATTTGACAGAGTACCAGGACAAACAATTAGGTGGGCATTGTAACTGCAGTGGGTACCAGAAAGACTCCTGGAGATAGTGGTGATGATTAATTAGTGATAAAAACTAGGTTAATGAGAGAACTAAGCTAAGTTAGCGACTTTTCTCGACCATGAGACAAAGTCTAAAGTGTATACTGTGACTAAAGTATCAGAAGAATTTGAGATAATTTTTATTTCCATCATGGGTCAGGTCTGAATCCTTTACTGTTTATCATAGTAATGGAGAAGCTACAAAGGAGTTCAGAAGGGCAGGCCCCAAGAAGTTGCCATATGCAGTTGACCTGGTGTTACCTGCAGGATCAAAGGAAGAGGTTGTAGAAATGCTTAGAGATAAAAAGACTTATTAGAGGAAGGGCTGAAAGTGTAATGAAAACAAAACTTATGGTAACTAAAGGTAGGCAAAGGAAAAAGTACTGTCAGGAAAGTGGCCATGTAGATGCTGTGAGAAAGGTTAGGGAAGGGGTCTTGATTGCAGTGAGAGTTTTGGCTTCACAAGAGTTGCTCAGTGCTTAAAAATATACATTGGGTAAGAGATTCTTAATATCAAAGTTGTATAAGAAGAATGAATTAGGAATTAAGGGATATAATTTTATAAGAACAAATGGGAGAGAGGTGGAGCACCCTATTTCAGATGAAAGGCAGATCTTAGAAGAGGTAGAACATTTTTGTTTCTCTGAGGAGACACAGGTCAGTGAAACTGGTATGTAGTAGGTATTGAGGGGGCAGTAAGAAAAAGAGTAGCAATAGCCTGCTTGATGTGGGAAAAAAAATTGATGGATTACTGATATATAGAAGTATCCAGTTAGTAAACAGAGCAAAATCTTTTGATGCTTGCATAAAGCTTTAACTATAGAGTGCTAAGACTCATGGTTAGAATATGGCAGAAAGGTCATACTCTATTACTGTATGAATGAGGAAGTTGCGGAGAGATGTGGTGTCCAGTGACCAGAAAATAGACAGATCCCAAAGATCAAGATGGCTCGTTACTTGAGATAAGAAGGGATCAGGGAGCAGTTTATCAGAAAAATAGTACATATGGAAGTAGCAGGACAAAGACCAGTAAGACAGGAATAGAAGCCTAGACTAGATGGGTATCCAGGCAGAAAGAAGACAGACGAGAGTGGTGAAAACCTATTTTAGGTCTAATCCTATAAAGGGGAAGCTTGACAAAAATGTTAATAAATGATGATGACTGATGCACAAAATGTACTTGAATTTCCACATAAATTTGTTGCCTCAGTACTTTTAATTTCCTTGAAGTGATAACGCCTAGTATTTTAGAGATCATAATCTTGTTGAATGAAGAGTGTGGCTTCAGAAATCAAGTCAGAAAAATTATAATAAATGAATAAAGTGCACTTATTATGAGTTCAGTATTTTACTTACATATTACATACTTGAATGACTCCCAGGCAGAAGTTGTTTGCAAGGAAAGAGCAGCTGCTGAAAATGAGCTACAGTTGAAACAACAAATAAGGCATTTGCAGGATTTGGTAACAAAGTCATCTAGTGAGGCACAGCATTGGAGAACAAAATTGGAGCAGGAAAATGTCATATCATCTGAAAAGCATGCTAAACTTTTAAGTCAAGAAAAGGACAAATTACTAAAGGTAAGGAATATTTTGTAGGAAAAATTATACAATGCACTTGTAGTTCTGTATTCTTTGACTATTGCTCTTGTGTAATTTTGTTCACAAAGTGATATTATTTATTTAAAGGTAATACAGTATTTTTTATTTTTGCTGCTTTCTCTTTTTCCTCATATTTTGCACCTGCTTCCTTTCCATTATATATTTCCTTGCTTTCCTTCCTGCTACCTATGCCTACACCAGATAGTACAGAAGTGCATATAAAGTGAAACTTCAGTTTCTGACTCCAAAGAAGTGGATTTTACAAAATTTTGGGCAAAATTTCCCTTCTTTTTTTTTTAAGCAAAGATAACTATGACAAGAAAGTAAGATAAAAAATACTAATGTATAAAACTGAGCTTTTTTAAGATAAGAAATGGTATAAATGTACTGAGTTAAAACATGAAAAATATTTTAAGTCTTAAAATGTTAAAATGATAAATAATGAAAAAATATTAACCCTTAAACGCCGACTGGATGTATCGTAAGTCGACTAAAATTGTCTGTCGGGTGACGAGCGGACGTACTGTACGTCGACTACAAAAAATTTCAACCTTCGGTCAACTTTGACTCGACCAAAATGGTCGAAAAACGCAATTGTAAGCCAAAACTCTTACATTCTAGTAATATTCAATCATTTACCTTCGTTTTGCAACAAATTGGAAGTCTCTAGCACAATATTTAGATTTATGGTGAATTTTTGAAAAAAACTTTTTCCTTACATCCGTGCGGTAACTGCTGAAAATTTCAGAAATTCTTTTGTCATTTTGTCGTAATTTTTGCACCGTTTTATATTAGCCATTACATAAAGTTTTATATATGAAAATGTGCACAATTTCATGTAAAATACAACAAAAAACAACCCATAGTTGTAGCTTTTATCAGTTTGGAAATATTTTCATATAAATCACAATGTGCCAAAATTTCAACCTTCGGTCAACTTTGACTCAACCAAAATGGTCGAAAAATGCAATTGTAAGCTAAAACTCTTACATTCTAGTAATATTCAATCATTTACCTTCATTATGCAACAGATTGGAAGTCTCTAGCGCAATATTTCGATTTATGGTGAATTTTTGAAAAACTTTTCCTTATGTCATGTATGTAACTCGACGAACATCTCAGAAATTCTTTCGTCACTTTATCGTAATGTTTGCACCGTTTTATTTAGTCGTTACATAAAGTTTTTTATATGAAAATGTGCACAATTTCATGTAGAATGCAACAAAAAATAACTCATGGTTGTAGCTTCTATCAGTTTTGAAATATTTTCATATAAATCACGATGTGCCAAAATTTCAACCTTCGGTCAACTTTGACTGGACCGAAATGGTCGAAAAATGCAATTGCAAGCTAGAACTCTTACATTCTAGTAATATTCAATCATTTACCTTCATTTTACAACAAATTGGAAGTCTCTAGCACAATATTTCGATTTATGGTAAATTTTTGAAAAAAACTTTTTCCTTACGTCCGCACAGTAACTCAGCCGAACATCTCAGAAATTCTTTTGTCACTTTGTCGTAATGTTTGCACCGTTTTATATTAGTCGTTACATAAAGTTTTATATATGAAAATGTGCGCAATTTCATGCAGAATACAACAAAAAATAACTCATGGTTGTAGCTTTTATCAGTTTGGAAATATTTTCATATAAATCACAATAAATAGAAAAAATTCGACCTTCGGTCAACTTTAACTCGACCGAAATGGTCGAAAAATGCAATTGTAAGCTAAAACACTTACAGTCTAGTAATATTCAATCAATTACCTTAATTTTGCAACAAATTGGAAGTCTCTAGCACAATATTTCGATTTATGGTGAATTTTTGAAAAAAACTTATTTTTACGTCCGTGCATTACGAATTCATGCATTGTTTTGTGATAATATTTTCTCAGTGTTGCTTTGATCGTTTTACAATTTGTTATACTGTATACCAAAATCATCGCAATTTAGTGTACAATACAAAGAAAAAAAAATAACTCATTAGCTTTAACCGTTTTGCTCACAGCACGATTTGTATACAATTATATATGAAATTTTTTTTTGCGCTGTCATATATTTCAATATTTATATATGATAATGATATTTTTTTTCATTTCTGATGGTTGCATACTAAACTTCAGGCAATGTCAAAAAAAGGAGCCAAAAATGAACTCTTAATCTTAAAAACTAAGCGTGCTGTGATTTTTTGAAAAAAACTTTTTTTCTGCTTCGGCGCTAACTTGTGAATGCTGCCGGCATACAGCAGACACTTTTGTAAATAGAGGCTCAGCGTTTAAGGGTTAACAAATAGAAATAATTCCTGTACAATACTGAAAAATTAACTAGAATATTTTGTCAAAGATTTAGGTTTAATTAATACCTTACAGTATTGAAAGGTGTAATCTAAGCTAGAAATAGTTCCTTCTTAGAGCTTGGTAAATTTTTAAGCTTAGAAGCATGATAAAAAGATAAAGTATTAAGATTATTCAAAGGCTTAAAGTCGTTCCAATATAATCTAGTAATAAGAAATATATGACGAAGTAAAAATACTTACCTTAAAAATAGCCATGTTTACTTTGGCTTCCATTTTATTTCCTATCATGTTCTTTGATTGCTGGTAAATTCAAAATCCAACAGTTTTGACTGGATTGCAGTTGTGTTGTTTGTAGTGGAGAATTTATTATTGAGCCTCCAAAACATAAACATATTGTACTCACCATTAGTGAAAAGCTCGATTAGTTTGGTAGATTAAAGAAATATGTACAGTACCACGGTCTCTTAAGTGCTGAATATAGTATTACAAAACAAATGATTAATGATACAAAATGAGTGAAGGAGAGGGGCAAGATTCTTAGCTAGCTTCTGTTGTACATGTATTTTTTTCAAGATAAAAATGAGTATATAAGATTATTATTTTAGCGTATATATAATACAGTACTGTACTGTATATAAAATCATTAAAATGAATTTTTTATTATTAATGGAATAACAGCTAGTCCCCAAGTTACGATGGGGACGTGTTGCAATGGACCCATTGTTAGTTGAAAATATCGTGAGTCGGTGACAGCCTAGCCTATGCTATGCAGTATAACCTATACATATATGGTAGCCTAGCCTACACTATACAGTATACTCTATGCATATACAGTACTGTTAATTCTTTAATTCTTTTCATTTTTAATTGTTAAGATCAGCTAAGTCTGGAGGTTCAATGTCGATTGACTTATGATAATATAGTACAAACAAAGAATTTTCATAACACAAACAGGAATTAGGCATGTGCTGTACTCACCAAGATTCGGTCCATCTTCAGCATACTTGAACGGCGTCAGGCTGTTGATGGCTACATTGAACTAGTAAATATTGGAAGATGAGGATGGCGATGATAAAGCAGCAGGTTCATCAATTCATTCCTCTTCAGCAGTTAGTTCATGAGATGTAGAAGGTTGAGGCTCAAATGTGGTGGGAGGGGATGGGACTGGAATTGTCGTCTTAAGTAAGGCTTCCATTGTAGCTTGCACCGTGCCTTTTTTTCGTTCTTCATAAATAACTTTGTAACATGCAAGAACGTCTTGAAGTCCTCTCTCAACTTTAGCAGATCGTTCCAAATTCACATCCATTTTACTGAACAGTTTCATACAATCTTCAGTTGAGGCAAATGCCTTTGCCATTGTCTTTGTTGCAAACTCTTGCTCTGGCTCTTCAATTTCTTTTTCCTCTTGTGCTTTTTTTATCTCTTCTGCAAGCTCAATTAAATCTTCTGATGTTAGCTCTACACCTTGTACATCTATGAGCTCTTGGATATCTTCCTCTTCAAGTTCTAAATCTAAACTTTTCCCAAGTGACATGATCGTTTTATTAATTTCCACAACTGCTCCATCTGTATCAAAACCTTTACATGAGCTCATATACACTTTTAGCGGATTTTTCCAAATCCCATTCATACATTCTTTCATTACCTCCTTCCACGCCCACGCCCTTTCAGTGTTCAGAATGGCATTCAGAACATTGAATTCCTTTCAGAAAGTTCTGAGCTCTTTGTCCTCATTATCCATAGCCTCATTAGCCTGAGCAAACGTGTTTCGAAGATAATGGGCCTTAAACATAGCCACAGCGCCCTGATCCATGGGTTGTATGAGAGAAGTTGTTTGGTGGCAGAAACAATTTTTATGTTCTCGTTGATATCTCCAATGTGCTGAGGGTGGCCGGGAGCATTGTCAAGAATCTGCAGAATTTTAAAGGGGGTGTTGTTTTCACTTCAATATTCCGGAATAAAGCAATGCACCACCCAGTCTTCGAATAGGAGTGCAGTCATCCATGCTTCTTCTTATGCTGGTAATGCACAGGAAGCATATGTTTGTTGATTCTTGCTAATGCCCTCGGATTTGCAGAGTGATAAAACATGAATGGCTTGAATTTATACCCAGCCACATTTCCCCCAAGCAGAAGAGTTAGCCAATCTTTGCATGCCTTAAACCTGGGCATCATTTTTGCCTCTTTGTGGATGTAGGATCATTCAGGCATCCGCTTCCAATACAGCCCTTTTGTCGACATTGATGATTTGATCCGGCAAGTACCTTTCATCAATGATGATCTTATGCAAAGCGTCCTTAAATTTAGCTGCTCCTTCAGCATTAGTGCTTGCTGCTTCACAACTAATTTTCACACTATATATGAAAATTATGGTGGGTTTTGAAAAGCTGAAACCAGCCATGACTTGCTACAAAATCTTTGGTTTGGGTATCATCGTAGTTTTTCTTTAGTTCCTCGAAAAGCAGGAGCATCTTTGTTTAAATTGTGAAGGGGCTGAGTGGCATATGATTTTGTGTTTGGTCCTCCGTCCATATGACCAGTAACTGCTCCATTTCTTCCAATGGCCCTGATCTCCTCATTGTTATACAGTCGTGGAATGAATTGAAGCAGATGCCTTTACAGTGTCCATTTGAGTTTTAAACAGTTCAAAATGGAAAAAAATTACACTGACACTGATCCAGCTTAATTCTGTAGACGGCATGCGCAAATGAGGGATAGGTCAGGGTGAGAGATTTGCACATCCCAGCCTTTCGGGGCAATATATTGTATTGTATGCTGCTGCCTGAGCCCATTGTGCGAGATTTAAAATTTTTGTTGTATTGGTATCGTCATTGTAACAACGAAAATATTGTAACTGTTATCGCCACCATAACTTTGAAATATAGCAACTTGAACCATCATAACTCAAGGACTACCTGTATTTCACTTAGTAAGAACTACATAAACAGGTAATTGAAGGTAGTAGGTCATAAGCTGTACTTTGCACAGACGTTGGCATGGTCTTCCTATTATTAGTATTTGTATATTAAACTATAAGGTCCCAAATCATTAACTTATATTTTTTTAATAACTTTTTAAAGAAAAATATCTTTGATCAGTAATTGGATGTTTTGTAATTGTATAAATGTCCTTACATTATGAAAGATTAGTACTTATATGTGTATTACCTTTGGCAATGAAAATGTCACTTGAAATCCAGGAACTACTTTTTGTGTTTTGTGTACCATGGAGCTCTGCTCTTATTTCAATGCAAGAAAAATTTACAGCTTTAAAATAGGTGTTAGAGATAAAGCAGTAATACAGGTGTATTTAAACATGTACTGATTGTAATGTATCTTTTATACCTTTAGCTTCAGAGCGATGCAGATCGGAAATCTGATCGTGAGCGAAGGGATTTAGAGGCACGCATGAATCACCGTATTGAACAGCTTCAGGCTAAAGTAAATTCTCTTTCGTCACAAAATAACGAAATATCGGAAAGAAAGCATCGGGCAGAAAGTACTGTAAGGTAAACATTTTACTTCTTTACACAGGTTCCAACACAGTATGCAGACCACAAAAAATGTTGCAAATAGCTTTTATCCACTACAGGTGCAGAAGTAGGCTATTTAGAGTTTTGGAGCTTGATTGTTGCAATTTTATGACAAAATGTTAATTATGAACATTTTTTTCACTGACTTCATGTGTTACTGTATTGTTGTTATTGAAACTGTAGTTTATCCTTTGCTTCACTATTCATCCTTATTTATAGTTATTATATTTAATCTATTTTATTCATATTTGCATCACATTATTCATCCTATTTTAATTTTATATGCTTTTAGTGCTTCAATTCTCTTTAATATGGTTTTTGTATCAAAGGATAATACATCTGTTCTGTCACATCTTTGTTTTGATGGAAATGGATCTGCCTACAACTGCATATACCATTCTGCCTAAGTAAACTACAGTATTTTGGGTTTATCAGACTGAAGAATAATGGCTCAAGCTTGCAGATGATATAACTTTTTCAAAATACAAGTGTCTGTCATCAGGAAACAGTCTTCTTGTGTATACCTTAGCAGTTTTGCTTTTTTTTTTTTTGAAGAAATTGCTTTTTATTTTGTTTTCTTTATAATTTATGATTTGTAGGGATCTGTGATTGACAATACAATATTAATTTTTTGTTATTTACAGAGAGCTTCGTAACAGGTTAAGCGCTGTTGAAACAGAATTAGAGAGATGTAAGCACGAACTGTCACACACAAAGAAGCATAATGCCCACCTTGACCAGGATTATCAGTCTAAATGCAAATTAAGTATGTACTGGATTTGTCTTCAAAATTAATTTGGTGTATGTAGTACAAGTACTGATGGAGAGAATCTAAGAGGCTATATTGGAAATCTTGAGTATTTGTGAGATTATGCACAGTTGTCCTTCACTAAAATTTACGTTCATTTAAAAGTGCTGGAACTTTGGAACCTCAGTCGTTTAATACTCATTTATTTTCACTCTTCCTTTAAGGACATAGAGCACAGTGGCATTCACAACTGGTAGTCCTTAGAAATATTTACTCCTAGATGATTGTTATTTTTTTATTTTCATCTTGTAAGTATTTTTTTAGCCAGCAGTTTCTTCCAATGTGAGGTGGCTTCAGAGTAAAAAACTAAACAATGTTCACTGCCAGATTTATCTTATTGCTGATTTCAGACATATTTAAAACTTCTGCAGTGTCTCATCTATTTCATAGACATGTGTAGCAACCGTATGAGAAGTGCTTAGCCGTCCTTACATGTACTGTATGTTAAGGTTCGTTTATTCTAGCACTTCTGCCCCACCCTCAACCTGGCCTTTGTTCCTCATTCTCTGCATGACAGACCACCTGAAAACATTGCAATCTGTGTAGCACTAGAACAAAATTCATTAGTTTACCGTTGTAACTCAATGGTCATAAGGCATAAAAACAAAAAATGGCAGTTACTCTATATGAGAACATTGGCCACCAAAGAAAATCCCCATTTCAGCTGCTTATTTTAATTTACTTCCCTCATTGCCTTCTATTTGCCAAGGTCCCAACCCTGTTTACCAGTTACTTGTATTACAACGTAAGAAAAGGAACACTGCAGTGAATGTTTCATTATTTTATTTTTATTTGCTAAATGATTTATTAACTTACCAATTAATCACAATTTCTTGTTTCTTTTCTTCCTGTGTGTGTATAGTAAAACTTTATACGTCGTGATTTTGTATAGTTCTAAATATGTTTTCTGCGTTGAAGTCAGGATGTTGTTCTGTTCCTAGCCCTTTAGAGAAATTTTTGGTTTTGTACATGCAACTTACCCGTCAGATATATACTTAGCTATAGTCTCCGACGTTCCCGACAGAATTTCAAAACTCGCGGCACACGCACAGGTAGGTCAGGTGATCAACCATACCCGCCGCTGGGTGGCGGGAATAGGAACCATTCCCGTTTTCTAATCAGATTTTCTCTGTCGCTGGTTCCGGCAACATCTGTTGTTGGTTCCTCCTGCTTTGATTTTCGTTTTCTCGCTTGCTGAGGATCTTTTTGGCCTGATTTTGGTGACGTATTGGATCTTTGGTTTGGCATACGCTATTGTGGACTGTTTTTTGGATTTGCTTTTGAATTGTTCTTTAAGATGTCTGACGTTAATGTTTCGCCTGTGTTCCGTGTGTGTGCTAGGCAAGAATGTAAGGTGAGGTTGCCGAAAGCTTCGGTAGACCCTCACACTGTATGTATGAGGTGTAGGGGGAATGATTGTTCTTCGGACAATAGGTGCAAGGAGTGTGAGAAATTGTCTGATCAGGAATGGAAGGTTTTGTCTTCTTATCTGAAGAAGCTTGAAAAGGATAGAGTTAGGAAGGCTTCCTCCAGAAGCTCGAGTAGGTCTCGCTCTGCTGAGCATGATTTTGAAATTAACCCAGTAGACTCTCCTAATCCTTTGGTTTCAGCCCCTTCTCCCTTCATCGAACCTGTGGATTCGTCCTCTGAAATGGCTGCGATGAAAGCGGAACTTCTTCAGTGTGAAATCGCAACTGCTATGTGATGAAGGAAGGTAAGAGTGACAGTGATATGTGTAGTGTCCCCAGTGTTGTGGAGGGGGCGTCTGATCGGCTCCGCATTGCTCCTAGGCCTAGACCTCTTCCAAACTCCCAGGACCAGTGGAGGAGGAATGTCGAAAGCCGCAGGGAGGATGTAGAGCATCCCCAACGATCAGGCGTCCCTTCGGCAGATCCTGTTGTTGCGTCCCAGGCTGCCTTGGATCGCCATAGAAAAGGCATCCTGAAAAAGTGTTTCTCGTCGTCTGACGCGTCTTCTCCGAGACGTGGTTGGAGTTCGGCTGAGGAGTCGCGCCCTTTGAAGAGATCTTGGAAGGCTCCTAGAGTAGAGCGTTTGGACTCGAGCCCTGAGCGCTTCCCGGAGGATTCTCCTATTGTCAGGAAGAGAGCTCGTAGATCCCCCTCCTCCTCTCCATCAGGGGTGAAGGATTCGACGAAGAAGATTTTGATCGGCCTCCAGGAGCAGTTATCGGCGCTTGTTGGATCTCTTGCTAAGGACTCCTCTTCTCGTAGGAAGGATGACTTTCTTCCTGTCAAGAGTTCCAGGAAGCTCTCGTCTTCAACTCGTCGCTCTTCTCCTGCCAAGCTTCCTTCGTCCAGCAAGTTTTCTTCGTCTCGTAGACGCTCTTCGCCGAACAGGCGCCAGTCTCCCAGCAGGCGCACTTCTTCCAGGCGCTCGTCATCGGAGAGAAGCGCCTCTCCTTCCAGGCGCATTTCGCCTCACTGTACTTCTCCTTTGGGCAGGCGCTCGTCGTCTTCCAAGCTCCCTCCTTCCGGCAGGCGCCGCTCTCCTACCAAGCGCCCTCGTTTTAGGGCCTCCTCTCCTGGAAGGCTCTCATCAGTGGACAGGACCCCCTCTCCTGACAGGCGCCCGTCCGGGGTCAGGCGCCATTCTCCTGGTAGGCGCCATTCTCCTGGTAGGCGCTCTTCGTTGGACAGGAGTGCTTCTCCTTCCAGGCTCGCTTCTCCTGATAGGCGCTCTTCTTCTCTTAAGCCTTCCTCTCCGCCTGCTGCTTTGGAGGAAGTTTCAGAAGAGGATTCTCCTAAAGACGCTGGAGTTTCGGATTACAAACGGTTGGCTTCGGTTTTAATTCAGGAGTTTGGAGATTCTCTTTGTCATGCTGCCCCTCCTTCTCCGGGATCTTTGTGGGACAGCACCAAGTCAACTAGACCCTCTTCGTTTGTCAAGATGCGCCCTACGATTTCGATGAGGAAGGCCTTTAAAGGAGTAGGGGAGTGGATGCAGTCTAAGAAGGATGCAAGTAAGACGGTTTTCTCTTTCCCTCCTTTGAAACTTCTGGGAAAATCAGGAATGTGGTATGAGACCAAGGAGCCTATGGGGTTGGGGCTCCCCACATCTGCTGGAGATTTCTCTAATCTAGTTGACTCCTCCAGGAGACTTTCCCTTGCTTCATGAAGGCGACTTGGGAATGAGTGAAATGGATCATCTCCTCAAGGGTCTTTTTTTAGAGTTGTGGAGGTCTTCAACTTTATGGATTGGTCTCTTGGAGCTTTGGCCAACAGGACTCGGGATCCCGAATTCCTGTGTTTGGATGACTTCAGTGAGTGTTTTGTCTTGCTTGGACAAAGCAGTGAGGGACGGTTCCATGGAAGTCGCTGCCTTATTCGGAGCTGCTATTCTGAAGAAGAGATCAGTATTCAGCTCTTTCCTCACGAAGTCTGTGTCTCCTCTTCAGAGATCCTCCCTTCTGTTTGCTCCTTTTTCTCCTCACCTTTTTCCTCAAAACTTGGTGAAGGAGATTTCTCGCTCTTTATCTGAAAAGGCGACACAAGACCTTTGGCCCAGTCTTCGAAGAGGGTCAGACCTGCCGTCCCTTTCGCTAAGAAGGAGAAGGCTCCCTTTCAGGAGCCCTTTTCGAGGTGGTCCTTCGTCCAGACCCTCCTTCAGGAGCAAAAGACCAGAGAGGAGAGGAAGGTCTTCCTCTCGTTCTATCAGAAGGACCAAATGAAGAACGAGTACTCCAGACGACAGTGGGTGCCAGACTGCTACAATTCGCCGAGGTCTGGGCACAGAGAGGGGCGGACGACTGGTCCCCTCTCCATTTTAAGAAGAGGCTACCTTATCCCCTTCAGGAAAGTCCTCCTTTAACCTCAACTCCCAGGGAGTTATCCGCCAGCTACAGGGATCCCATCAAGAACCAGGCTCTTTTTCTAGCGGTGGAACAAATGTTAGAAAAGGAAGCAATAGAACCGGTTCAAGACCTCCATTCCCCGGGTTTTACAACCGTCTTTTCTGGTCCCGAAATCCTCGGGGTTGGAGACCGGTTCTGGATGTAAGCGCCCTGAATTTCTTCATAATCAAGACGAAATTCAAAATGGAGACTACCTCCTCGGTTCTTGCAGCTCTTCGTCCAGGGGATTGGATGGTCTCCCTGGACCTGCAGGACGCTTACTTCCACATTCCCATTCATCCCTCGTCAAGAAAGTTCCTGAGGTTCGTGATTCGGGGAAAAGTTTTTCAATTCAGGTCCCTGTGCTTCGGTCTTTCGACGGCCCCACAAGTGTTCACGGGCATCTTAAGGAACGTGGCACGCTGGCTTCACTTAGAGGGAGTGAGGATATCAATGTATCTCGACGATTGGCTGATTCGAGCTCAATCAAAGGACAGTTGTCTGGAGTACTTGTCGATCACCCTAAATATGACGAAGTCCCTTGGACTATTAGTAAACCTACAGAAATCCCAGGTTGTTCCGCAGCAGAGCATTGTTTACCTGGGGATTCTGATGGATTCTCGGGTTTTTCTAGCCTTTCCATCCCAAGAGAGAATAGATCGCTGCATAGAAAAGGTGACAGTTTTTCTAAGGAGAAAACATTGTTCAGCGAGGGAGTGGATGAGTTTGCTGGGGACCATTTCCTCGCTGGAACAGTTCGTCTCCTTAGGAAAACTTCATCTGAGACCTCTTCAGTTTTTCCTAAAGGAGAGTTGGGACCAGAAGTCTCAGGACTTAGCAACTTTGTTCCAAATTTCGGACAAGATAAAAGAGGATCTCAACTGGTGGTTAGACCCTCGAAAATTATGCCAAGGACTGTCTCTTCAGTTACCGAGCCCTACCCTAGTGTTGTTCTCAGACGCCTCGGAGTCGGGATGGGGGCAACACTAGGGTCGAGAGAAGTGTCAGGCACCTGGGAGGAGACCAGGTGAACTGGCACATCAACAAGAAAGAGCTATCAGCAATTCATTTGGCTCTCATCAAGTTCGAGTTCCTTGTCGCAGGACAAGTAGTCCAAGTGAACTCAGACAACACGACTGCCCTGGCTTATATAAGGAAACAGGAGGAACACACTCCTTCTCCCTTTACGAAACGGCAAAAACGTTGCTGTTATGGGCTCAGGAGAGAGGAGGATCAGACTCCTCACCAGATTTGTACAGGGGAGAGAGGAATGTGAGGGCCGACCTTCTCAGCAGGAAGGATCAGGTCCTTCCCACAGAGTGGACTCTCCATTCAGAAGTCTGCGAAAGACTGTGGAACCTGTGGGGAAGGCCGAATATCGACCTTTTGCAACCCACTGGAATGCAAGGCTAGAAAACTACTGCTCTCCGATATCGGACCCGAGAGCAGTTGCAATAGAGACAGTCTTCTCCTAGATTGGACAGGATTAGACGGATATGCCTTTCCCCATTCAAGATCCTAGGAGAAGTGGTGAGAAAGTTTGCATCATCGGAAGGCGCGAGACTGACACTGGTAGCTCCGTTTTGGCCAGCTCAAGACTGGTTCACAGAGGTACTGGAATGGATAGTAGATTTTCCAAGATCGCTTCCACACAGGAACGATCTTCTCAAACAGCCCCACTTCAACAGATTCCACAAGAATCTCCCGCTCTCAGTCTAACTGCCTTCAGACTATCGAAGGTCTGGTCAGAGCGAAGGGTTTTTCGCACAAAGCTGCGAAGGCTATTGCAAGAGCCAGAAGATCCTCAACCCTTCAAGCGTCTACCAGTCGAAGTGGGAAGTCTTTAGAAGATGGTGCAGGACCAATAAGATATCCTCTTCCAGTACCTCTGTGACAAACATTGCTGATTTCTTTATCTTCCTGAGGGAACATTGCAACCTCGCTGTATCCACAATTAAGGGATACAGGAGTATGTTATCTTCGGTTTTCAGACACAGAGATCTGAATATCTCGGAAAACAGAGACCTTCATGACCTTATAAGGTCTTTTGAAACGTCAAAATTCAGGACTTGAAACCTCCCAGTTGGAATCTAGACATAGTTTTGAAATTTTAATGTCTAAAAAATTCGAACCTCCTCATCAAGCTTCCTTCAGGGACCTCACCAGGAAGTCACTTTTCCTCTTTGCCCTTGCCTCAGCTAAGAGAATAAGTGAAATACAAGCCTTAGACGGCAAAGTTGGTTTTAAGGGAGGTTCGGCTATATGCTCCTTTAAACCATTATTTCTAGCGAAGAATGAGAATCCTTCTAAACCTTGGCCAAGAACCTTTGAATTAAAAGGTCTTTCTTCTGTGACGGGACATGAGTTGGAGAGGACTCTATGCCCTGTCAGGAGCCTTAAATTCTACTTAGAAAAGAAGAAATCTCTGGGAGGATCGGTTGAAAGTCTTTGGTGCTCTGTCAGGAATCCTTCACGAGCGATCTCAAAGAATGCGCTGTCATTTTTTATTAAGGACGTCATCAAGGAAGCGCATATCTCATGTGAGGATGAGCACTTTAAGCTCCTTAGAGTGAAAGCACACGAAGTGAGAGCCATTGCTACTTCCTTGGCTTTTCACAAGACGTTGTCTCTCCAGTCTATTTTAGAGGCAACCTATTGGAGGTGTAATTCAACGTTCGCATCTCATTACTTACGAGATATTAGAGTAACGTATGATAAGTGCTTCTCTCTAGGAGCGTACGTATCTGCGGATTCGGTGCTGGGACAGGAGCTGAATCCAATCCTATTTAGTTTAGTTAATTTAGTTGTTTTTAAGCTTGGTGGTGTGTGTTTTTATGGTTGGTTGAAAGAGGGTGATGGAATTATGCTTCCCCTTTCAATTCTTATCACTAACAAGGTTAGGATTGGTCAGGTGGTCGGGATTGGTTGTCATGTTCCTTGTAATTTGTATGGACACCTAGCTCTGTCATGTAAGAGGATAGCCCCATTGATACGATTCAGGTGTAGGCTCGGTCATGTAAGTGGGTCAGCCCCTTTGACACGATCCGCTATAGGCTCGCCATGTTAGTGGGTCATCCCCATTGGCACGATCCAGAAGGGCTGTCAGTCACAGGTCACATCCTCGCTGAAGCTCCTGAGGCAAGCAGACTCATAGACAGTATCCATGAAGTCTTCTGCCCAATCAGGTAAGAACCATGGTTTTTGTTTATCCTACAACATATGTTGTTTCCCGTTTTTAGTTATTTTCTGTCTCTTACCCTCCTCCAAGGGTGCCATTCAGCTAAGTATATATCTGACGGGTAAGTTGCATGTACAAAAATGATATTTTTATGATAAAATAAAGTTTTGTACATACTTACCCGGCAGATATATACGATTGATGGCCCGCCCAGCCTCCCCCTCAGGAGACAGGTGAAGAGAAAATCTGATTAGAAAACGGGAATGGTTCCTATTCCCGCCACCCAGCGGCGGGTATGGTTGATCACCTGACCTACCTGTGCGTGTGCCGCGAGTTTTGAAATTCTGTCGGGAACGTCGGAGACTATAGCTAAGTATATATCTGCCGGGTAAGTATGTACAAAACTTTATTTTATCATAAAAATATCATTTTCACAGGTAATGAGGGCAGGTTTTTGATGACCTCAGACTAGCTTCGCATCATTTTCTTGTAGAGGCATCACCCACAACTTGTTTGACTCTCTCCATAGGATTATGGTGTTTGCTCAACAGTTTTAGCACTCTGAGGTTAGGAGGCTGGAATTTGAATGGTTGAGTGACTGGCCTCTCTCTATCTCTTCTTCTGCCTTTTCAAAGCAGCAGTCAGGCTGAGTACATGCTGGCAGGCCATGATGCTGTAGACTGCAATCGAGTATCCTATTTTAGAGCTTCAGTTCATGAGGCATGTCTCCCTTTGCTCTCCCTTCTAACAGGGGGTGTGCCAGGTTGTAAGCTATCATCTGAACCTATCAGTTTATGAAAGTTAGATATCCCATTGTAAAAGTTATTGGTATTTTTCCTATTTATAAAAACCCACAGCTCAACCACCCCACATGGTTCCTGATGCAGAAGGAAAAGGTGCTGTCTTACAGCAGTATTTGGGAACTCTACCCCCTTACTTGCCTTCTACTGTTGAACCACTGTGTTACCAAGCTTCATGACAGTTTTCAGCTCTTGCTGAGGAATAGCCCAACATAAAAGGCTCTGATTTGTATGCCTAGAAATTAGTTTTAAAATTTGAAATTTCTTCCTGAAAATTGTGTTTTGGTTTTATTAATTTTGATGCTGTGAGCATACTACGCTGACTTGCTTACATTTTTCTTTTTTATAGAGCAAAATGTATAAGTAATTTATGTTAGTAAAGACTGAGGAGGATACGTGAAAAGAAAGCAAAACTATAAACAGAATTTGAAAGGACAGAATGATCCTGCGTATACCTCTCACTTGAAATGTTAGCCTTTATCTGAGTTTCTTGAGTAGAGGTCACATCACATTTGACTAGTTTGATCAGGCTAAGTACTGTATGTGACAGAGACAAGGAGGATGAGGAACATTTGGTTGAAAAAGAGTAGATTAAGAAGCAGTAGGACAAAAACCTGTAAGGATACCCAGGAAATCATGGAGAAAGGGAATAGATGAAGACCTAGACCTGATGGGGGTGAGGCAGAAAGAACACAAAATAGAGCAGAGTGGAGAGATATCAATTTATACACATTCAGCAAAGGAGAACGCTAATATAAAAATGTTTATGATGGCGATAATTAATATAAGTTGGTTCCCTGACAGTTTGCATTTTTCTAGGGGAATTTTATGACCAGTAAGACCTGTATTATTATCAACCATAAGTAATTCATTCATATCACAGATTTGTAAATTAAAAAATAACGTGAAATGTACATTCATTGTTCTTTTTGTTTCATGATCTTGTAAAGTCAGCTTTTCACCATAACTATCAATCCTATGGTGATTGTATCTGGGCTTCAATACTATTACTATGAATTCTGATAATTTATTTACAGCGAGAGATTTGGAAACCAGGGTAGCCCATCTTGAAGCTGACTTATTGAGTAAAGAAACCAGTCTTACACATACACAGCAGTTACTGGAAGCCTTGCAGCAACAGAAGGTTAGTAATGTATAATTTTTTATCTCTGGAAAGATTTGTTAGTTTCTCAAATGTACTGTATATCAAAATGTTAAGATGCATATAATTCATTTAGTGAAAATAAATGAGTTAGCTTTGGAAAGAAAAATGTTGCCTGAGTTGAACTTTGAATAAAAGTGCTAATACAGACTAGGGAAAAAATAATTAGTGCCTTTGTATCCATATAGAATAATTGACTTTCATCTTAGAATCTGCTTTAAAAGTATTTCATGATTTTGCATATTTAAACATTTTTAAATTCAGATGTCCACAGGTAGAATTGATCTACTGGTTTCTTAAAGTTTTATCACTAGTAGAGGAATCCATTACTGAATCACAAGTTCTGTACTCATGAATCATTCCACTAGATGCAACTCATGATTTCAAGCTTAGTCTGGTTAGAGACATAGGCTTGTAGTAAATTTCAACTGCTGTATTTTTTAATTCATTTTCATCTTTATCGATTGCCGTTTGGCTTTTTTACATTGATGATATTACAGACATAGGTAGAAGACATAGACATTTGTTGGACATTTAAATTGTCGTATTTTTTCTCTTTCCATTGTTCTCTTTCATTGTCATTGTCAGTGGTAATCTGTACATTGATGTTGGTAGCAGGTTTTTGGTTTTTTGTCTTATGCCATCATTAACAGCTTTATGTCAGATTTACCATGACACGTCCAAAACATGTCAATCTTTGAGAGCTCAGCTCATTTTCCATCTGTTGGCACCACATCTTTTCTTTGCTTCTTCATGTTGTGATCTTCTACTGCCCTTTAGCCTTGAATCTTGGCATTTCTTAGTCACAACTTTTCAAAATCACCTGCATTTTCTTTGATGTTTTATGAAAATATGTATATTTACTATGGTTTTGTTATGGGGTGTGCAGTTGGCCCAGTGTTTAGTACTGGGTTGCATGCCATCATGACCCATCACAAAAGGGAATCTCATATGCCAAACTGCATTTCCTATGTAGAAAATAAGGTTATATATCAAGATGTAACCTATCCTTCCATCAGCGTACATCAAACCTTCTTATCCCAAATGCAGAAGAATATGTAAATATACTGTACACTAAAACAATTTTTCAGTACAAACTCATTACTTTTCACAGACTTTTCTTGATCTACTCAAATTCTAAACGCTTCAAAATGGGTAAGAATGATATCTTTTTTAATACTTAAATTCCTTTAGCATCCATTTTTCATGAGTCATGTTGCTTTTAATATTCCTACTTTTCAGCTAACTTTAGAAGAAACCTTGGAAGAAAGGAAACAAAAAGTGGCCAAGAGGGAAAATTCTATCCAGATGATTTATGCAGAGCTACAAAAGAGTTTGGACGTAATAAAAAAACTTCAGAAACGATTAAGAGATGAACACATGAGAGTAAGTTAAAAGATTAGGAGATAAACACATGAAAGTAAATTTTCATCACATTACGTCACGGTCATGGCAATTTATTGCTGATCTGGTAAAATTAAAACTGTTGGAATGAAAATTTCATTGTTCATACCAAACCCATCAATCATATTGTGCCCAAATTATGGTCAGGATATCCCTAGTTACACCAGGTCTGAAGTATTAATGATAGTTGAGGTAACTAAATAAGAGGTGGCTGTATGTACTGTACATTGGAATCTGTGAACCATTAGTTGAAGGTTACAAGGCTAACACCGTCATCGAGTTGTAATCATAAAGTATCAGAACTGGTGCTATAAAAAGAAAACTACAACATGTATCATTTTAGCATTTAATTTCCTTCGAAGAAGTCCCCTTCGGAAGTCACACACTTTATCCAGCGCTGTTTCCATTGATGGAAGCATTCTAGGAACTTATTGTCTGAAATAATCAGCAGCTGCCTCATCACATTCCTTGGATCTCCTCGACATCCTAAAATCTTCCTTTCAAATGGGATTTGATTTTTGGAAAGAGGAGAAAGTCGCAAGGGGCAAGATCTGGGGAATACTGTGGCTGCCGGACCAGGGGGATGTTGTGCTTGGCCAAAAACTGCTGCACAAGCTGCGCTGAATGGGCAGGTTTGTTGTCATGGTGCAGTTTCTGCTCACCAGATGCATGCAATTGTGGCCTTTTCTGACAAATAGCATCCTGTAAATGCCTCAACACGTTACAGTAGTACTCCTTGTGTACTGTCTGACCAGGTGGAGTACGCTCACAATGAACAGTTCCTTTGTAGTCGAAGAAAATGATGTTTTTTTCAGTTCTGCTGGTTGCGGGTCTCCCAGAACGTTAGTCACCATCAACATTTTCTCGGCCAACTTGAAAACGTCTGAACCACTCGTACACTCATGTGTGGCTCATACACTTGTCTCCATACACTTTTTGCAACTACATACGTCTGTGCACAGGTATCGCCAAGCTTTTTGCAAATTTCATGCATCATAGTCAATGCGACAACCACACACTAACTCTACACATGTTCCTTCCAAGCATTGCTGTAAAGAGCGAAAGTGAGCTAGGACACTAAAAACTTAGTGTGCATGCACAGTGGGGGTCAAGGTCAGTCTGTGCCAAGTCGCCTCATTCCGTGTATTTTAGCTCCTTTACTATGGCAACAGTCCAGATACTTTATGATCACACCTCATATATCTTACTAGACAACTTCAACAAAAGATCATTTGTTCATGAGACTTACCTGCCAGATATATATATAGCTGTATTCTCCGAAGTCCGACAGAATTTCAAAACTCGCGGCACACGCAGTGGCCGGGCAGGTGGTTAGTACCCATTCCCGCCGCTGGGAGGCGGGTATCAGGAACCATTCCCATTTTCTATTCAGATTTTCTCTGTCGCCGACTGTCAACACCTGTTGTCAGTTCCTCCGCCATTTGGATTTCGAAATTTGTTGTCACTTAAGTATTTTGGTTGTTTTTCGGTATTCGACTGGATCTGTGACTTGGCATACGCTCTTTGTGGACCGTTTTTGATTTTGCTTTTGACTTTTCTTATAATTAAGATGTCTTACCTCTAGCTATTGAGTCTGTAGCTTGGTGAATGTAAGGTGAGGCTATCGAAGACTTTGATAGTTCCTCACACTTTATGTATGATATGTAAGGGTGTTCAATGCTCTATGATAATCGGTAATGAATGTGTGGGATTGTCTGAGGGTGAGTGGAAGAAATATGAAGCCTATATGCTTAAATTGGAGCGTGATAGGCTGAGGAAATCTTCCTCTAGAGTGCATCCTTAGATGGACAGTCAGGTTTTCTTCTACTAGTAACCCTGTAGTAAATTTTAGTACTAACCCTGTAGTTTGTTGCTGCAGAAGGTAATTCCCTGGCTCTCGTGTGGAGTCAATGCGTGCTCTTGAAACTAAAGTGAATGCAATTCAAACGCATAGTGTTAGTGCTAGTGCCCTAGTGTTGTGGAGGGGGCGTCAGATCGGCCCTATAATGCCTCTAGGCCTGGACCTCTGTCGAACTCCCAGGACCAGGGAGGGGCATGTCGAAAGCCGCATGAGGGTTACGGGGCTTCCCACCGATCTGGTGTCCCTTCGGCAGGTCCTGATGACGCTACCCAGGCTGCCAGGGATCGTGCTCAGGCACGCATCCTGAAGGATTGCTTCTCGTCCTCCGACACGTCCTCCCCGCCTCGGGTTGGAGCTCTCGGTTGGACTCTCGCCCTCTTAAGAGAAGCTTAGAGGAGAGGACGCTTCACGCCCTCTTCCTCTAGACGTTTGTACTCTTCCCGAAAGTTGCGTGGATATTCCTCTGCAGAAGAGAATAAAGTGTTTTTCGAATGATGACGCTACTCGACCCCCTGTCGCGCTAAGGCAAGGGCTAGAGCTTCTTCCCTGTGGAAGGAAGTATACGTCTCTCGCCCCTTTCCTTCTCTCAGGTTCAGCCCTTCTCCCGAGAGAGTTGCTTCTCCAACGCGTAAGATTTTGTTGGGTTTGCAACAACAGCTGGATGCTCTCATGAACCTTTCAAGATTCGAATCTGCCTGTAAGAGGTACAGACTTTCACCTTCGTCTCCTGCTTCGTCTTCCTTGTCTACTAGATGTTTTGGGGCTTCTCGTCTGTCGTCTAGAGAGAGTGTTTAGTGGCTTCCTATTCGTCTTCCCGATTTGAGGTGTTGGACTTTTCTCTTGTCTCGCGCCAGGAGCGCGTCTTGCTCTTCGTGGCGCTTCTCACGCTTCACGCGCCTCACCTTGGCGCCGGCGCGCGCTTAACCATGACGCCGCGCGCCACGCTGTGACTCTCTTCTAGTACTTGCCACGGAGCCTCTCGCGCGTCACGCCATGACGCGCTCCGCGCCGCTTCGCCCGATAGCTTCAAGTCTTGTGTTGACGCCGCTCCAGTTGTTCATCATGTCGCACAACTACCCGCTTCAACATCTGATGTCCTTCTTAATTTAGCCAGTACTTGCTTCGGCAGTACATATACTAAAAATTGAACGATACAGAGAAGATTAGCATGGCCCCTGCGCAAGGATGACACGCTAATCGTGAAGCGTTCCACATTTTTATGTTTACTATCGCACTCTAGTTGACGACTTCTTCGTTCGTCGGGAGTTCCCGCCACGATCGGCGAATCGGAACTACTTTCACCACTCACTCAAGACCCGCCAGCTGCGGAAGAACATCCTCTTTCGTCACAGCCTTTGTATGAAGAGAAACTTCTTTCGTCTTCTTCTTCCTCTGATTATCAGACTCTGGCTTTTTTTCTTAAGGATCTGTTTCTGAGACTTTTCAACCTTCGGCTCCTCTCTCTCCACCTTCGCAGTTGTCTTTGTCTTAAGGGGAGCGTTTGATGAAAAAAATCGGAAATCAAATTTTCTGGGATATTTTATATATGGCATCATACATATCCTGACTATCTTCTCAGAAAGTTTTATTTAAAAGTTCGCCACAGTTAGGAGTTATAAACAAAACAGTAACCCTATCATAGTCAAATTACATTTTTCGTATAATGTAATGATATTGTCAGTATATCGGTGGTAATTTCCTTTTAGCTATGAAATAATAATATCTAATGCGATCTATGGCAACCTGTGGACCTAGTACGCATCAGCGAAAGACAGGAATGCCGCAGGGCAGTCAGTGGCAGTCAGTCAGTAGCAGCTCAGAGCTTGACTAAGTAAGACGTCGCGCTGCCCAACCTGAGCCGTGTTTTGACACTCGCTTCATTTAGCTTCATTTAGCGAAGTTATATTACTTTGCAGGTCTATTTTTTGGCTTTTCATTATGTCATAAAAACAAGCAAATAAATACACAGAGAAGCAAAAAATATCGTTTTTCTCAAAACTAAAGTTATCGACATTCAAACTGCATCTCCTTCATAACGATTGCACCGATCTCTATGATATAAAAAGTAAACGAAAGCTAAATATTTGCCGAACAAAGGGGCTTCCATGGGAAGCAACACGAGACCCGCACCACGAGAGAGAGTTTTTTCCCAAAGGAATGTCACTTCCAAGAGAGGTAGCAAGTGACTCCTTTCATCTCCAGACTCCCTTTGCAACCAGGCTTCATTTTGCACAAGCCTGGAAAGAGTGAGGGGCAGACGTTTGGTCCCTCCTACTGTTAGAGAGAGGTTACTTGATTCCCTTCCTGTCTCCTCCGCCTTTGTTTTTTTTGTTTCCCAACTGCCTTCCTGTCAAACAGAAAATTGTTTGACCTGCTCGAACAGATGTTCGAGCGGAGAGCAGTGGAACAGGTCTTGGACTCGGTGTTCCCCGGGATTTTACTACAGATTGTTTCTAGTCCCAAAACTTTCAGTAGGCTGGAGACCCGTCTTGGACGTCAACAGGTCGAACAACTTGGTCCGGAAGGAAAAGTTCAAGATGGAGACCTCGCAGTCAATACTAGGAGCCCTTCATCCCGGGGACTGGATGGTATCTTTGGATCTCCAAGATACTTATCTTCACGCCCCAATTCATCCACGTTCGATGAAGTATCTCAGGTTGTCTTGGGGGACTAGACGTACCAGTTCAGGGCTCTCTGCTTTGGACTCTGCACAACGGCCATACCACGTTGAAAACACCGCTTCTCGTCCGTTCAGCGAAGTTAAGCAACGTTGGGTCTGGTCAGTACTTGGATGGGTGACCGCCTGGGAACACCAGATGCTGTTGGCGTCACATTTTGCTCCGAGGGTGTTTACACGTCCCATGAAAAACGTTGCGATGCAGTTGCACCTGTCGCACGTCAGGATCTCACTCTACTTGGACGACTGGTTGATTCGAGCGTCGTCGGCGAAGGTATCTGGAGGACCTTCAGTTGACTCTGCAACTCGTGAAGTCCCTGGGACTTCTGGTCTGTGGAGAAGTCGCAGCTGATCCCCTCACTGTCCATTGTGTCTGGGAATTCAGATGTATTCAGCGGCTTTTATAGCGTCTCCGTCGCAAGAATGGCAACTTCTATGTACGAAAAAGTCTCGGCCTTCTTGGAAAAGGAAACATGCTAGGTGAAGGAAGGAATGAGTCTGCTGGGGACCATTTCCTCGCTGGAGAAGTTTGTTTTCTGGGGAGTCTGCATCTCAGGCCTCTTCAGTTCTTTTTGTTGGAGAGCTGGCAAAGCAAGGAAGACTTGAAAGAGGAATTGAGAATTCTTCCTTATATAAAGAGGATCTGTGGTGGTGGCTCGATCCAACGAAATTGCAGAAAGGGATCTCCCTCAAGCTTCTGAACCCCAACCTAGTGTTGTTTTTCCGACAGGTCGTCAACAGGTTGGGGGGCAACACTAGAGGGAGAGAAAGTGTTAGGAACCCGGAGAGAGGAACAGGTGTCCTGGCACATCGACTTCAAAGATTTGGCGGCTATCTTTTAGCTCTCCAATTCTTCGAGGTCCAAGTTTGCAATCGTAGTTCTAGCAAACTCGGACAATACTACTTGTTCCCTGTTCAGCCTTGCAAGAGGGATTATTCTTTGAGCCTATGCTCGCAACATTTCGATTCTCACAAGTTTTGTTGCAGGGGTTGAAAATGTTCGAGCAGACCTGCTCTGTTGGCGCCATCAACTCCTGCCGAAGGAATGGACCCTTCATCAGGAGGTTTGCCAAGATTTTTGAAATTTTGGGGTCGCCATCTTGTGGATATTTTCACGACCTCAAGAACAGCGAGGCTCCCTCTATAAAGCTCATCTGTACTCGACCCTGGGGCAGTTGCGATAGTGGCTCTTCCTGGGATTGACGGGAATAGATGTTTACGCCTTTTCCCCCGTTCTAAATTCTGGGAGAAGTCGACGCAAGTTCGCGGCCTCACAAGGGACGAGGATGACTCTCATCCCCACGTTTTGGCCTTCGAACCACTGGTTCTCGGAGTTTTCTCTTCTGGTTGGTAGACGCCCGAGGACCCTTCCTATGAGAGCAGACCTGCTCATACATACCCACTTCACGAGATATCTTTGAATCTCCCGCTCTGAACCTGACTGCTTTCAGACTATCGAAACTTGGTCAGAGCGAAGGGGTTTTTCTGGCCAGGTGGCACGGGCCATCGCTAGAGCCAGAAGTTCTTCATCTAAAGGATATATCTAGCGAAGTGAGCAACCTTCAAAGGTTGGTGTAGAAAGAAGGGCTTTTCCTCTTCCTCTATCACTGTGAGCCAGGTTGCGGATTTTCTCCTTTACTTAAGAGAAAACTCGATATAGCAGTTCCGACTATCAAGTGTTATTGGAGCATGCTTTCGATTGTATTCAGACACAGAGGATTAGATTTGTCTGACAATAAGGACCTCCACGATCTTACGAGCTCTCTTTCAAGACGTCCAAGGTTCCTCAGCTAATTCCCCTGCTTGGAACTTGGACGTAGTGCTCAAGTTTTTGATGTTTAGTCCTTTTGAGCCTCTCCACTCTGCATCTCTTAAGGATGTTACTCGAAAACGGCATTCCTCGCGGCTCTGGCGGCGAAGAGAGTGAGCGAAGTTCGAGGCCGTCATGTGGGCTTCAAGGAACACAATGCTGTCTATTCTTTAAGCCCTAAGTTCTTGGCTAAGAATGATAGGTCTTCTAACCCTTGGCCTAGACACTTTGAAATTAAAGGTTTAGCAGACCTTATTGGACAGGAACCTGAGGGAGTTCTATGTCCAGTTAGAGCTCTCAAGTACTACCTTAAAAGAACACAGGACACTCGTGGTCCCTTGGATATTTTATGGTGTTCTGTGAGGCAACCAGTTAAACCTATGTCGAAGAATGCACTGGCATTCTTCATTAGGGACGCGTCATTAAGGACGCACACTCTAGTTGTGACGACTCCAACTTCAAGTTGTTGAGAGTTAACTCTCACGAGGTGAGGGCAGTTGCTACCTCCATGGCGTTCAAGAAAAATATGGTACTCAGTGACATTCTTAGTGCCACATTTTGGCGAAGTCAATTCGGTGTTTGCCTCACACTCTTGGCAAGATGTTTAGGTAGCATACGAAAATTGCTTTTCGCTGGGACCATACATTGCTGCTTCAGCAACCTTGGGGACAGGGGTAACTCTGATCCTATCCCCTTTTAATTGTGTTTTTATGGTTGTTGGGTCGACAACTGGAGGCAGTCTTCCCAATCCTTTGCAAACTAACGCTTTAGGTGTTGGTTAGGTGGTTAGTAATGCTCTTTTGTCCTCTTGTATGGTCTATGATCTAGTCACATTGTGGTCACGCCCCGTTGACAGATCATCTAGAAGTCGCCAGCTATATAGGTCACTACCTCGCTGGGGTCTCTAGTAAAGCAGAAGCAGACTAGAGTGACAGTAACCACTCAGTCAGCTACGCTATCAGATAAGGAACCAAAATAATTTTACCAATAATTGGTTTTTTCCCTAATTCTTGGCTGTCTCTACCCCCCTCCAAAGGTGGTATTCAGCTATATATATATCTGGCAGGTAAGTCTCATGAACAAAATGATATTTTAATGATAAAATAAAGTTTGTTCATACTTACCTGGCAGATATATATATTCATATTGCCCTCCCTCCTCCCCTCAGGAGTCAGTGGCGTTAGAAAATCTGAATAGAAAATGGGAATGGTTCCTGATACCCGCCTCCCAGCGGCGGGAATGGGTACTAACCACCTGCCCGGCCACTGCGTGTGCCGCGAGTTTTGAAATTCTGTCGGACTTCGGAGAATACAGCTATATATATATCTGCCAGGTAAGTATGAACAAACTTTATTTTATCATTAAAATATCATTTTCCAAGCTACCTACATTTTCAATATTTTTCCATGCTATTTGTCATCTTTTTGTGATTCATTCCTAATAACATCCATTTTTCTCTTTTAAAGTAAATTACCCAAGGAATCTGCTGTTAATCTGAAAATTTTTCTTCCAAATGTATTACTTTAGAAAATACAAATTCTCATATACTTTGCTTCCTGTGAAGTAAACATAGCTTTCTTTCATAGGACTGCAATTTTTCAATGAATAACTCCTTATTCCAAAGAGATGAAAAATCTTGTTGAGATGTTTCAAATATAGAGAGTCTGAGCTATCACTTGTAGTCCATAGGTTGATAAGCATTTCTTATTTACTGATTTTTTTTGCCTAATTTAGTAAATTAACCTGTTCATTATAGTTTTGAGTGAAATTTATTATGTGTTTTGTAACTAAAGAAAGTCTGTAAGGCAAGTTCTTAATTACATTTAGTTTGTTATGTAAGCAGTGCAAGTGTCAAGTTTTTGCATTATCTGTGTCAGTTTATGTATTAATTTACTTATCTGTTGCTAGATAGTTTTGTTTCTTTGCTACCTTTGTTTGGTGTGTACATTAAATGATGAGACTCCCTTTCGGCAGTCAAAAGCATAGTGTTTATTTCTGTATTTTTATATTGCAACTTGCATGTGCAGTTTATGGCTTGTAATTATGGGAATTTTGTATTATCATTTATCTTGTTGCCATTTAACCTCAACCATGCCTAAGAGACTATGTCAAGATTTACCAGGTAGAGTGTCAGGTTTGTGCACCTGTGCTGAATAGTAGATGTGGAAGAAGCAGGAAAAAGCCATGTAGGAAGTCCTTTGAAATCATGGGAAAGTTGCATAGTAGAAGACGTAAACTAGTGGGAATTGAGGCAATAAGTGCATAGGACAGTAGTGTTGGTAACTCATTGCATGTGTAACCCCATAAAGGAAAATGTTAATGATGAAGGTTATTACATTTTCCATTCAAATTGTTATGGATTTTGAAATCATAGTTATCTTTTACTTTACAGAATACAGTTCAAGAAGCAGCTTTAATAGAGCAAGAAAAAGTAGTTGGGGAGAAAGACTCACAATTATCAGTATTAAATGAGCAGTTGCATGAAATAACTACCAAGTTTTCAAAACTTGGTGTTGATAATGAGAAACTTCACAAAGAGCTTAGTGAGTCAATGGAGAAACTGGAGGAGCAGGATAAAATTTTGAAAACAAATGAAAATGGTATGTATAGTTCAGTAACTTTAGCTTTTAATGTATTCAAAGAACTTAAGCATTTGCAAGATGGGCTGGTTGGTTAGTTTGAATGCTGGTACAAAGAATAAACCACTTATTTACTTTCTGCCTGGTAGTGCAGGTGAGTGCCTAATATTTAAACTGACAAAGCTGTGATTATCTTGGTAGGTCCTCCCCCATGTATGGGAGTTTGTGTTCTCACTTGTTAGACTCATTTCTCTTTAGTTTCATTTCCATAGTGAACAGACTTATGTTGGGATGTTTTTTCAGTTTAATTACGGGTGTGTGAAGAACACTTGGAAATCCTTTTAAAGTGGATAATTTTTAATGTGCTGAAGGAGTTTATAAACGAATTTACAGTATTCTAGTGTATGATTTGATTTTGCTTACACATTGACCCTTAAGATTTTAAGGTGCAATTCAGGACTAACCCTATGCTACTTCTAAGAGAGTCATCTTCTGAAATAAAGCAGTGCTACTTCTATTTAAGTATTGTCAAAGTTTCATTCCCTGTTTCTCAAAAACTGGTGTATCTTACCTTTGTTAGTATTGCTCATAGGTTATGTGTCAAAGCATGTGAAACATGAAAGTTTCCTTTTCTCTCATTTTTAAACAGACCATTGTAAAGTATTAAAAAGCTATTACAGAAATATGTTTTTGTAATAAACCATGTTTTAGTTCAGACCCATTGATCATAATACTTACTTTGTGCAAACAAATATAATTTCTCCAAGTGAATGATCTTGCAAGAAACACAGTCCTACTGTTTGGATTTAGCTAATGCTCATGACTAGAAGGTAAGGTATCATTCTTGTGAATTATCCTCCATCTCAAAAAATGTTGGGAAGGTAGGACACTAAGTTTATGATAAATGAGTTTACAGAAAAACTTGTTCCGTTGAAAGACATAGTTATTGCAAGCTGAATAATGTAGAATCCTGAATTGAAATTTAGGAGGGAGTATAACGCAGAGGAGCCATGGAAGAGGGGAACAGACTGAGGTGTGAGAAATCCAATCCTTCATAGCAAAAGAATGGAACAGTAATTAACCAGTCAGAATCACAGGATCTTTCATAAGTAATGGATTTAGATTAGAAAGACGTAATCCCAATGAAGTAGACTCACCAAGTGAGTGAAACGTGATGGCAGGTACTCCTCTATGTGTACCATAATCATGGGGGATGAGGTCATGCATTGGAAAAGGATGGCTGACCTGGATGCCTCCTGGTCGTTTAAATTTAATTTACAACTACAGTCATTCCCAACAAAGGGGGAAACAGTCAGTGGATTCATGAGAAAGGGAAAAGAGCAGGAGGAACAAAAGTGGAAGTGGAAGGAACAGGCAACAAGGAGACCAGAAGATTGTTCCCAGGGGTGACAGGGAGACCATCAGGAAAGTTAAGCACCTGTGGGAGCTTCAGGTGAGAAGACAGGGTCCATCAAAACTGGAGATGGACATCTTTCTCATGCAGAACACTTATGACAGAAGGTGGAGGCATCACACATAGAAGCCTTTTCAGATGAGACTAGACTTGACAGATGTAGCTGCAGTGCAATGAGATTAGAAATAATAAGAAGACTAATCAACTGCAGTACCAAGTGCATGGCATTTATACTGTCACCTCCAAGCATAGAAGAACACTGATCCACCTCATTCACACTGGACAGGTCTTTTGAGGAGAAAATTGTAGTCCCATATGCAAAGGGTACTGCAAATGCCAGTCCTTGTCCAAAGACAATTTAAATGAACTACAAGACTTACCCTAGCCTCGACAAGTAGGATGAGGTATGGTTGAGTTCAAAATTATTTACCAAACACTAGCATTGTTAAGGGGAAGTAAGCAAATCACTATTAAAAGTTCAAGATATCTTAACACTAGGCAAAACTAAGTAAAAATGAGAGAAAACAAAGCAAAAATTATGTATCTAATTTAATGGAATCTCATGAATGATGAGATTATGTAAAAACCAAAACAGCAAGTATTTACACTAGTGAGTATGCCACTGACTGAAAGGTAACAAACCAGATAAAGTACAAATGATCTGAGCACTGAGAACACCAAATCAAAGTAAAGCAAATAAGTAAGTGCAGTAAGGGGAAAAACAGTGATACTCTTGGCAAGTGTAGTAGCACAACCAAAATTGAAGAAGTTTTGCTGAGGACGGCACCCTTCTCTCTGGGCTGGCGGAGTGTGAGCTGGGCATATACAGTTGAACTCTTTTCCTTGCAAGATCTTCTAAGTTGGTGTGACTGTGATCTCATTCATGGATTTAAGCTGTGTTATGATTATTGGGTTCTTAAAAATAAACTTGTAATACTAAACTGAATGACCAGCATTCAGTTCCTGAACTTGGCAAAGAGAGACGATATAGGCATGTGCCTTAAAGTCCAGTGAGCCTCTGTAAGCTTAGGCAGTAGATTAGATACTTAGTTGTTATCCAGTTGCAATGGGTTGTTTTTTGGGGTACAATATAGAGAGAGAGAGAATAAGAGGTGAAATTGCCTTAGTTTGCTGGCATTGAAAGAAGTCATTAAAGATTATGTTTTTGTAATGTTCTTTGTCAGTCTTGTTATGTAGGTTTGTTTTAATAGCCCTTTCTTGTAAATGCAGATAGGATCCATATTACTATAGATTTATGAAGCCAAATATTATACCATGTCTAATCAAGTATATTTTTCACATTACAGTTATTGCATGGTTGAACAAGCAGCTAAATGAGGCAGAAATATCAGGAGCAGTTATAAAACGAGCCCCTCTAACAGAAGCTTATCTCACTTCACATAACCTCCCACCTCATGGATTTGCAGGCCTCCCTCATGGGATTGTATCTCATTCCACACCTTTGTCAAGTAATTCCCAATCCAATCCGTTACCTTTAAGTGGGTGGTCAGGAGGAACTCGTAGCACTATGGTAAGTATTTACATAGTTTTAGTATCTTTTAATTACAGGTTAACACAGTTTATGTCTTTGCTTAATAACATGTAACAAAAAAGTAACAATTGAAATGATAAAAGTAATAGGAGCTAGCATTTACCCATTATGTTTGATTTAGTGTTGGATAAACTTGGAAAATATAAGTTAAAGGATTCCATAATGATTAAATGATTTAGGATGATGATGAATCTACTGGATTCTGAACTTCAACTGAGGCATGACCACCTATCTTGCTGCTACTACCACAAACTAAAGAGTAGAAATCTAACCACCTGTGTGTCATATCCCTCATGAAAACTCACACTGGCTTCTCTTTGTATCCATCATTAAAATCCAGATTATATTTAAAAAGAAAAGTGGAAAGAGCTCTGATTTTGTGTACTTGTACCTTGACCTGGGATGTTCTCTAGTTGATATGCTACTGATACTCTGAAAGTGGTCTGGAAACTTGCATTAACTTGTTTATGGGAGATAAGAGCCTAGACATGCCCCTTCTAGTCTTGAGTCCTCTGTCAGGGTAAGGGAGAAGATCCTTTTCATTCTTGGTTTTAAATGGGATGAGGAATGGTGAAGGACATCAAAGGGAAGTAGTCCAGCCTGCATGCACAAACTCTTCCACAGGAAAAGCAATCACCTGAGCAAAAATCACATTACCCAACAGAGCAGTAAATCACATGGGTGACTGAAAATCTCAACATTATCCCCTTGCAAGAGCAAAATAATAATTAAATGGTTATGGTGGCATAGAAAAAATGTAAAAAAAAAAAAAAAAAAAGCAGTCACTTTTATATCCAGCTATAAAACAGCCAAGAAGTCTAGAAGAAAGCTATGAATAGTGCATTTCACGGCAGGCTTTTGAAAAATAACTGCTGAGCAGTTGGGGATTGGACACATGGGGTTACCAACCTGTTTGCAATTACCTGTCAACTGCAGGCCTTTGAAAATTAACTGCTGAGCAGTTGGAGATTTCAGAATACCTGCACTTAGCAACCTGTTTGCAGTTACTGTCTACTGCTAATTATGTATATGAACTGAAGTGTTAGATGAATTTGTCAACCATGAATTTGAGCTTTGATAAATGCAGTAGAGGGTTTATTATGGTGTAAACAGGGAAGCAGAATAAAGGTTAATAAAGAAATAACGATGATACAGTATACTGTATATAACTTGAAGAACATGCTCTAGGCAAGTGTATGTTAATTTTTGAGAGAATATGTATATTATTGCTGTTAAACCTGGAGGACATCTTTGTAAATTTTCCCAACAGTTACATTTAATCATATAACAAATGCATCTATAGAACTGTGAATAAACTGTTGTACAGGGGCTTTCTTAAAATAGCACTTATTTTTTTTCCAGAGCTCAGTTCGTCACATTGGTAACATTCCTCCAATACCTGAGGAAATAAGCCCACGTACTTCTGACATCTCACCACCTCATAAGGATTTCTCACCTCCTAATAAGGAAAAGTAAGTAACATATAGTATGACAAACTTATTGTCATTCTTTTTAGTTGTAATGCTGGTCTCTTTATTTTGAACTATGTGATGTTATTCTTGCTTTAAAAGAAGTATTACTTTATATATGGGTAGATGCAACCAATTAACGTTTTTAGTGTCAGGCTAGAACAAAGTCATGGGTTGAAATCATAAGTAGGAGAGATGTTAAACTTATATTGGAAGTACAGTTTGTTTCCAGAGTACATATTTTCTGTAGCTCTGTGCATATTTTGATAACCATTGTGACACCAGTACATTTTCAATTCAAACATTCACACAGTTATTTTTTAATATAAAAGCAGAATGTCTTTAGTATGATTAGAAATACAGGCCATTTACTTCTCAGTGACCGTAGTATTAAAGCGGTTCTGTCATTGTTCATGTCACCAAAAGTTTAATGGTTAACTTTAGAGATGATGATAAGTATTTGGATGACTCAACACATTTACTCAACACATTCTCCCATTAAATTTGGAACTTCTTTTCCATGTAATGCACTTCATATTTTATCACATATTCTTTTGCTGTTGATATTTTGTTTTCCTTAGATGATTATACCTTTCATTTCTCCGACATCATGTGTTTCTTTGTGATTTCACTGTAGCCATTTCCTTACACAATGAATTGTCTTTAAAATTCAAGTACTGTGATGCAGACCATTTGCATGCTGTCCACCTCCACTGAGGTTTTATTGCATTTGTTCCACATCATTTGCTAGTTCTTATGTGAGAAACATGTAATTTTCATCTGCATACCACGGTCTCCTAGAGAGTGAAGTTGTCATATGTTTATTTCCTAAGATATTAACAGTCCATGATGTTGTTATTTCCCTTTGAGTGTTCAGTATCAGAGCTATTGCCTGATGCGATGCCCTAGTTGAAAAAGTAGTTAGGCCTTGATGGCTACCAGTGCAAGAAGTTAATGACACTACTTGCAATGGAATCTTATGAGATATGATCTCCATGTAGAGGGCATCATCATATACTAGGTGCCAGAATCACTGTGGTTGACTTTTGAAAGTTATCATTCATTAAAGTATTATTAACTAGCTTAACATTTCTTGAGTGATAGGGCTTGCATAAAGTATTTATTTTATTTTAAAATGATAATGAGTGCTGCAAATTGAAAGGAAAGGATGAAAAGTACAAGGCAAAAAGTAATGCTGTTAAGGCCAAAGGTACACTACAAAGAAACTTTAGTATACCATCTATAGTGTGCCACATAAGGTATACTTTCAAGTAGTACTCTCCTATGGGGAGTTGCTCATTCAGACTGCTCAAGGGAAAAAGAGGGCAAGGGTCACTGTTCATTTTGTTCCCTTCCCAACTCAGTGGTTTAGTTGAACTGTTTCAGAATGATGATAATGGTAATCTTCCTCACTTTTCCCCATTGGTCCAGTTTGCTAAACAGGGAACCAGTGTTTCTTTCCTTGAAGAATCAGTTTGAAGCCTTGAAAGTAGTTCCCTCACCACCACTGCTCCTGCTCAGTCATGTTCTGCTTGTGCTGCTGCTCGTATATCCCTGTTTTTTTCCCATTAGCTTTCTTCATCTCCTGCTGCTTTTTCATCTGCTCATCAAGTACACAGTTCTCCCTATCTCTTGAATAGTGGTTGCCACAGACCCTTTTCCTGAACTTCACACTTTTCTTCTTCCACTCTATCCTGATTGTTTGGCATGGCAGTGACTATCAAAGACAAGTTGCTCTCTTGCCCATTGAGTTATTCTCTAGTCTTCTTTGTTGACAGTTCTATGGGAACCCTTGTCATATCTTCAGCTTGTCATCGCCTAGTATCTTAGAGCAGTGGTTCATTTTGTATGTAAGAAGCTGTTAAAAAATATTCCTTTTTTGAAGTTAAATTTTGTAAAAATCTGGCTCTGTGGCAGCTGGTGCAGATCTGCTCGTCGCAGTATAGAGATATCAGGCTAAATTCTTCTTCCTTAAGGACTTAACCCCTAAAAGACCTGATTATGTTGTCTTTTAGCTGGGTTGCTGTTACCAGGGCAGGTTCATTTCATTTTGAAGGCTATCTTAGTATCTGCATTGCTTTTTATTCACTCATCATGACCAGACCTTTTAATTTAGTAAGGTCTAACATAGCCTGAGGTAAGAGGAATCATGCATCCCCAAATGGATGATGATCAGGACAGATTTAGTGCCATGCCTTCATTAACCTGAGTTTCTCAAAAGAGATTTAACTTTTTTTTTTTAATACTAATACATAACGACATGATCCAGCCTCCTCCCCTTCCTCCCCAATTGTGCATAGAAGCATCAGTTTAATAGCAGAGTGTTATTGAATGCAGGATTTTAAGAAAAAGATGTCTTACCCAATTTGTAGATCTTTCATCTTACAGAATAATAGGTTATTTTTCTTTTTAGCACAGATGTATCTAGTAGTCCACTTCAGAGTAAAGTGTTTGGCTATTCACAACACAATTTATTTTTTAAAATTATTTTTGGACACTGAAGTGACCATTGTTAATGGACTTGCAGAAGTCCCTGTTAAGGAGGATGCCAAGGTATGTTTGAATCCAGTTGCTCTTGTACACCGCTTTGCAATCCATTGCCATTTGTACAAGACCCCTCCATGCCGTTTTGTTTTGTTCCATGTAAATCCAACCTACAAATGAATTTTCAGTATCCAGTGCATGTTAACACCAATTAGGCTGATTACATTTGCCCATCATAGCATCTTGGATTTTATGAAATTTGGATCATCTATTGTTTTGATTAGTTTTTGGTATTTAAGTATAGCATTTAAAAGATCGTCTTGTATGATGAATCAAGGCTCTGGGATTCTTCTTAGTATTGTGTACCCTAATGCAATGAATTTTTGCTCTAGGTGGATCCCTGTAGGGAGTACCACTTAAAGTGCTCCTTGTATGGCTCAGTGTAGATGATCCTAAATGTTCGTTACAGAGTCCCTTCATCTCCTGTGCATTGATGCCTGCCTTTTACTTCCATCAGTTCTCTTTGGAGTTTTTATTTATGTAGCTGTCCACCTTCTATTACCTTTACAGTCACTAGGAATTTTCAAGTCCTGTATGTCAGTCCCTGAGTCACTAGTGTCATATGAGTCTCTTAGGGTTGGTTTTGGATGGCTTACCAAGGAGTCATACATGATCCGGAGGTTTCACTTGACCTGGCTCCAGTTTTCACAATATAAGAACAAATCCTTTGGGTAAGTCTCATGACTTGCCCAAAAGAATATGACTAGTGGTTTCCTTGAGGTATTTTGCAATGCTGTTACAGATCACCCTTAGTGTCTCTTCAGAAAATAATTATAGGATGTGAATTAAAGCCCATTATTTTATTGCCAAAACCAGTTCCTTTCTGGCTAAAGTACTTTCCTTGATTAGAAGGATCTTGGGTTAGAAGCATCACTACCCAAAAATAAAATTGAGTTTGGTTAATTTTAACGAACACCATATTCTTTAGAAGCTTGAATTTCAAGTGAGCGGCCTCTGTGGGCTTGTTTCTTATGAATAGGGTTCACTTTCTGAATAATAATAATAATAATATTAATGATGATGATGAACTCTAGGTTGATTGGACTTTTTGGATGGGGGCAAGGACTGTTTGTGTTATTACAAACTGTACCTATTAACAGTAAGATGGTTTAGTTTGCACTTGTGTCACCCCAGTTTTTCAGTTGCTTATTTTGATTTTCATGTGATATCTAGAATCTTTTATTTTTCAGTGTTGATGGATTGGATCCTAAATATTTAGAACCGGAAAAATCAACTGCCATACCTGTTCGTGGGTTACTTCGAGCTGATTATCCTCGTACAAATCTTCCAGAGTCTAGTACAAGATCGAGGCTGGCTGACAATAAGTAAGCTTAAATGCTTAAAGCATGTTATGCAGTGTTGAGAATACCTTTTGGCTTGTAATTTTAGCTTCATTGTAGACCATTGGTGACATTTTAATCAGGATTAGCATCTTTTTTTTTTTGAGTGGTCCTTAATATATAGAAGACAAAAATGTTAATATGGCTGTGCGTGAGGTGTGCTTGAAGTAGATGTCTGTTGGATAAAGTTTTCAATTAAACAGCTCCAGTTTTGTAGAGTGTAGATAGATCATATCCAGCTCTCATTGAGCTGTTTTTAAGGCAGGAATATGGTTAGTTTTAAGCCTCTCTATTTAGACATAGTAATGCAAAATTAATTCAGTAATCACTGCAAAGATGATTTTGGCTGCAAGTGAAATTACTGTACACCTTGCATACCAAATAGACTGTTTTACAGAATGTGGAATGAGGAAACAAAGCCCGATGATTGGAACTTTGGAGGCATAGCAAAGGTAGCAAAAAATGTGACATGATTGAATATAGTCGCGATGAAGGCACTGCACATATGTCAGTTTGTGATGAAAATATTCAATGTGCTCATTCTCAATGGGATAGAAAAAGAAATTCATAAATTTCTGAGAGTTGATTATTTCTTGTTTTAGAAAAGGCAGGTCTTTTGCTGCAGTGTGTAGACTTCAAAAATCCCCTATAGCTTTCACTGGTTGTGAGAAGGCATTTGACAGTGTCCATTAACCAGTATTGTGGAAGGTCAAATGTCAGTATTCATGAATGAAGCAGGTGTAGATTTAATGTTGATAGAGTTCTGTCAGGTGAATTAGCAGTAAATAATGGGGAGATATAGGGAATGTTATGTCACCTTTGCTGTTTGCCTTCATTGTGGATTTTATAATGAAAAAGTAGTTGGAGATAGAAGAGAATATTTAGACTGGAGTAAGAGTAGAAAGTTCAGACTTAGAATAGGTTATTACAATGAAAAACACTACAAGAGTTGCAAAGCTGGCTTAATGTGACTGAGACAAGTCTAAAGAAAATAAACATAATGACTCTACAGTATTCTCAAAGGGATGAAATAACACTTAGGTGGAGCGAGGATTAATGAGGTTGAGTCTCTAAGATATTTAAGTGTCCAATACAGGCTCTCTTGTGTTTGAATTTAGTGAAAGACTCAAAATGACAAATCTTACAATGCACAGACTAAATAAGGTATGGAAATCAAATAAGATGACACATTTGTCAGGTACCATATAATCTTTATTGCTATACAGGTATGAATCATGGTATGACAATGAAACATTAAAACAATTTTGTTGACTTGAGACTAGGGGCTTAAGAAGAATATTATGAGTCAGGTGGTAGGGTAGAGTGAGGAATGATACCTGAAGGAAATTATGGAAAGTCCATCTTTAGATGAGGCAGTAACCAAAGTGAGAAAGAGATGGCTTAGACATGCCCTTTGCACCACCCTGCAGAGAATAGTGTGTGATAGTGATAGCTGGATTCCTGTGGGGACCAGAAGAGTTGGAAGACCTAGACCTACCTTGATGTGAATTATGAGACATGAGGCTGGGGATGAGGGAAGATTTGTAAGAGTGGAAGTAAGGGGAACACATGAGTGGTAGAATTTCAGAGGCCCTTTGTATCACTTCTGGTTTGAGGCAACAATGAATGAAATTATTTCAGTGCATATTTTGTAATAGATATATAGATATGTTATACAAAGGTCCAAACCTTCATTTCATAGTAAGCCCTCTGCCAGTTATCTTGCCAAGTCAATTTTCACCATGTACCCACTAAAATCATGAATTAAGAGTTTTATTCAGTGGTCCAGTTCAGAGATTAGTTAATAGTAATTCCATTTCAGTAAAAAATAAATAATTGGACTACAGCTGACCATCATTGCTCAAATATGACCTTTGTTGTTTGCTTCATCTTTATGTTATTGGGTTGTAGTGTTATTTGTTTTTGCTGTTCTTGGCTTTTTTTTCATATTGCTATGAGCACCTCAGTTTTCCTCTTTTGTGGTCTTTTTACTAGTATTGAACAAAACAGTAAACTGTTTGTTTCATCACAATCCCATGATTCTTATATATGCCTATGTTCTTGGTCACAAATGTCCTCAGGATCAGAATCTGTCATACAAACAAGCATGCTAGTCTAAAAGTGCATGTTCCACCTGGCCTTTCTTCTATGTATCACTCATTCACCATATTTTTTGAGAGTTTGTAGTGTTCTTAATTGCTCTGTGAGGGATTTCCCACCTCATTTCCGCTCTGTAGGAGTGCTAGTTTTAATTTCATTCTAACAATTTTCCATTATTCATTTACCAATTCATTGGTCTTAGTTCTTATGAGAATACAAACTTTTGTTTGTCATACAAGAGTATTTTTAGGCAGACAAGCTGGTTCAGTTGAGGTGGATTTTGCTATTCCACATTCTAAATATCTTTTCCCAAATACAACCTAAGCGCTGCATATACTTTTTTTTTGCTTTCCATGCATACTAACAGATATTCTATTGGCATTTTATTTTCCACTAATCAGGCCCTTATCAGTACATGTGTTAACATAAGACTTAATTTTTACTCTAAGCATTCCATTATTACTTACAAAAAAAATCATCCTAGTGTGTTCCATGACCAGTAGGCAAAGAGTCAAGCACATACAAAATTTTTTATTCTTATAAATTTTGGTGTTGATACTGTAATCATAGTTGTTGTAACACCTATACAGTGAACCCCCGTTTTCGCGGGGGATGCGTCCCACACCCCCCTCAAATAGCTAAAATCCACGAATACTTAAAACCCCTCTAAAAACACTTAAAACTGCCCATTTTGATAGTTTAAACAGAAAAACCCTGTAAAAATGCATATACCTGAGTATTTTAATAGTTTTATCACAAAAAGTGCATTTATTCATGAAAATTATATGAAAAAGGGATTTTGACAAAGGAAAAATCTATTTCTGGAGAGGGGACCGTGTCACCCGGTGAAAAAGTCCATTCAGCACTTATTTCTAGGTAATTCCGTTGCTAGATACCAGAGAAAGCTAAATGAAATGCTGGAGTTACTACCCCCAGAGCGAGCTCCATTAGTTGAGTCGTGTATGGAAAAGGGTGAACTATAAAAACACGGAACCTTATCCTATAGAGATCCCAAAGTCAAAAGTCCCACAGAGAGGTGCCGTTACAAACCCATGCACCACTCGCGGACAGTACACAAATCACCGCTAGCCGCATTCCATGAAAGCAACACCCCACCAGACACATGACAGAGGTGGGTCACCAGGTGACACGGTCCCCTCTCCAGAAATAGATTTTTCCTTTGTCAAAATCCCTTTTCTGGATCGGGTCCCGTGTCAGCCGGTGAAAAATTAACAGAGAAATAAATATCATTCTTAAACTGTAAGAGATAACAAAATGTAAGGGGAACAGAAGACCAAAGGTCCACCAAAAAATTTTAATTGCTAGCAATAATAACAAATAATGTACAAATGTAACTGATGGGAGCTTAAAATTAACATGACAATATAAAAATATACTTAAACAAAATAACTATACAAAATTGAAAACATTATAACATAAATGTGTCAATTAGACAAATATACAGATAACATGGTCAGGTGAGAAAGTCAAGGCACGCCTGACTGAAATGACTGTAAGGGGATAACTGAGGCAGTGGAGGAAGAATTGACTAGGAATCAGAAAGGGTACCAGAGGGAGGGACAACGTTCCCTGCCGCGACTGCTGAGAATTTAAGAGCTTCTAAGGATTTCAAATAGTGACGTTTGAAAACCAAGGGTGACTTCCAACCAGTGTATTTGGTAAGATCCGTGAAATTCATGTAATGGAAGTAGTTAATGGAGGTGGCCACAGCTCTAATATCATGAACTCTTGGGACTGAGTCAGGATTAGCCTGCTTGATGAAGTAAAGGATTTGCTGTCTAATAGCAGACATAGAGATATTACCCCCCCCTTCCCTGATAAAGAGAGGCCCAGATGAGATGTGAGAGGCAGAATTACCTAGAAATAAGTGCTGAATGGACTTTTTCACCGGCTGACACGGGACCCGATCCAGAAATACAGTAATTAGTGAATATTTCTCAGTGAAAAATACCGCAAATGGGCGAATTTTCCGCGAATAATGGCTAGATATGTTCCACAGAGAAACCCGCGAATGCGTGAGTCCGCAAATCATGAGAACACGAATACGGGGGTTTACTGTATTAAAAAAATTTATAGTAATTTCATAAATTGAGAATATTTTAAGTAGGGGAGTCCATCACTGTTGGATATATGAAGCTTTTTATGTATAAAAAACATGGAATATTAAGTATTTCAGTACATGTATTTGGCTTTTGAAATTCATTTATCAAGGGTGTTTTTGCCTTTTTTTTAAAGGAAACTTAACAATAACACATGGGATATAATGTGCATTGATCAGTGATATGCAGTAACAACAGAACTTTTATTTCAGGGCTAACAGAAAGACAGAGCAAAAAGGGAAAGCCGTGTCTACAGGAAAGACCACTACAAAAGGAACAGAAAATACCAAAAAGCAAACTTTTGGTGGTAAGCAGTCAAGTTATTTTCCGAGAACGTGACATCCAGACCAATTAACAAATTGCTGGTAGCTTTTCAAATTTTATTATGTACAGTACCTGTAAAGTCAAAGACTTAACAGGTAATTTGTTTGTCATGATATTTGTTGTTATAAATTCCATGTAACTGGACTGATTGTCTTTTTATACCATTGTAATTTCACATTTGTAACTATATTATGCTAACCTTGTGGCAAAAATTCCTAATTTATATATATTTTATAGAGGATATATATTTGATGTACAATATTTTGATACAAATTGTAGTAGAGTTAATGTAAAGTATATTTGCTTAGATTTAATTTTCTGCACCATCGAATACAGTGTACACCTAGCACCCCCCCCCCACCCTCTCTTTCTCTTTTCTTGATCATCATTAACAAGGAGGTGGCTAATCTTGGAACAGAAATGAATTCTCTATTCACTTTCATTGCATTTTTACTATAGATAAAAATACTGTATTATATACATTTTGTTTTTTTCCACCACTTGTTTATCATTAAGGATGCTTTGTTTATACATAGTACAGTATGTTGAAAATGAAAAACGAGTGCTTCATTGAAAGTATACCTTTGCTAAGCCACTTGATGCCTTTTGCCAGAGATCAAGTATGAAGTTTGACATGCTTTGAAATTTTGTAATTGGGTATTTCAGTAGGTTCTGCTGATATACAAGGAACTGACTTGGGTTTTGAGCTTTACCTTTAAAAGTCAAATATGGTAAACTTAATTATTAGTGAGGCACCATTATAATTTATCTAACAAAAGGATACAGCTAGTATGAAACTGGGTGTATATCATTTGTAATGCCTAAACTCGTAGTGTCCTATGAGAAAAAATTGTGAACTCAGAAATAATCTTTCTCAAAGGATAAGTACCATCTTGAAGTTACCTTATTAATGTCTCTTGCAAGTTTCTTCAAGAACTCTTCCTACATATAGATCATTCCTTAACGTAATATCTTCATAAGGCAGGACGACAGTGAAGTGCCACATGGAAGCCTTCTTATGGGACTTGTAGAGATACTTTGTGAAACTAATGTGTAAGCGTCAGGTCCCTATAAAGAGGGCAAACTCTAATAGTTTCTTCCCCTTGTCAAATTTTTTGTAAATGAAATTTTAGGAAAGAGCCAGCCTTAAGCACTTACCTTCTACAATACCAGTTAACCAATCTCATTCTCATTGTGTGGGAAAGCTCAAGGCAGGAGAGCTTGTTGGCTCGTTGAGACTTACTGTGTAGGTATTATGAAAGTTGAACCAAATCACCAAGTCATGTAGTCTCATAGGGCTTGCCCAGAGAACAAGTTTTTAAAATGAAGGGTGAAAACTGGAATGGAGCAACACAAAGACATTAAGCAGCTAGGCAGAAAATGTCATGGGTAAGTAAATGCCAGAAGGTAATGCAGTGATTGTATGGAATACTATAGGCAATACATTATACAGGGTGAGGTTTCAAAGTGATTTGATTTCCTTGATAACAAGGTTCTCATTTTAAAAGCAGATTGGATTAGCCTCTGAACAAGGAAATGTAGGGTCTCCACATTCTAATGGAATTTCTTCATGTGAAATCCAAAACAGACTAAGCTACAGTGGAAATTCTTGGGAGGTTTGTTAGAAGACAAATGTGTGCATCCTAATCCATATGAAGCCACATCTGGGGAGTTAGCCACTTTGCCGTTATAGGATGTTATCCTTACCACCCAGCACAGATCTTGGGAGAGAATGAAAGAACCTTCAGGCCATATCTGAGGTGCATTATGGCATCCACCTTTGAAGCTGGTGTGTCAAGGAAGGGTAACTGTAACTAAGGGATAGCTCAAGTTGTTAACTTTTCTGCTGCCTGATGTTCTTGTGTCACAAAGACCTAACTATAGAAGCCTGAGGAGGAACCAGAAACTGATGGCATGGCCTCATTTTCAGCATGATGTACATTTTATTATTCAGTGTGAGATGAAACCTTTTTGACCCTTGATGCTACCAACTGTAAACAACTGGTTTCAGTGGAGATGTCTAATGTTGAGAAAAGTGAAACCAGGTTGCAGGATTTAATCTAGCCAAGCATCTATCAACCTTGATTCAGAGGGCACAAGTGTAAGCAAGCTTACCTGACAGATATACCTTGATGATGATAGTGTCATCTGGGGATTAGTAGTAAACCTGGAAATGATTATGTTTATGGTTTAGAATCAAAAGCTTTGCAGTCCTAGGAAAGGGGACCAGAAAGAAGAGGATGACCATTAAGAAACAGATGATCTGTGAAATTAGGCATTGTCAGGTTGGCTGCTGCATGAGATTATTAACCATATTGTATTGGAAATCAGAATCCAGAGAATGAAAGGCATAAGCACTGGTGTTACAATTCAAGAATTGGGACTTGTGGAGACTACTGGTAGTTAAGTCCACCAATAAATAACGTCTTTAGATGGTGCAGTGGCAAGTTAATTTTGAAGAAAGATGATAAAACTCACAAACATTTTTGCCTTCAAAAGTGGTCTCCTGTTCTTAGCATGTAGTTACCTAAGTGCAGGGACCAATTATGGAACAAGCTAGCCAGAAGATCTTGTGTGTCCACTGTGTGAACTCCACAGATAATCGTATTTGAAACTAACCGGGTCCTTTTTACTTAGCTAAGATGGGATCTTAACTTTATGTAAAGTAGAAAACCAAAACCTCAAGGAATTTGATAGAGATTTTTCTTAGTCTTAGCCCCAAAAGGGGTTACTGCTTACACTGTTCCATGAAAGGCTTACTGTAAGTCATACTAAAGGTTCATTATAGCAACTCTTGGATTCCCATATGCACTGTTTTCTACATTTTTCATCCTTTCTCTGTGGTCTTTTCCCACCTTTATCTCCAGACTTCAAATTTATCCTGCTGTAACTTTTAGCATATTAACGAACTTTGCATTTGCACCAGTCCCATGAGTGTGGTAATGGAACCCAGGAGTCTGGCTAAACTTTCTAATGATAACAATAATAATAATAATGATTTTGAACTTAGAAACTGCATTGCTGTACTTGAGTTGGGCAGAAGGAGGATTAAGGAGCTCAGAGTACAATACCAGGTTAGATGATTTTTGGAAGAGGAAGATTCCACCAGCATGTTCAAATGGTGAGAGCAAAACCTAGTGGCACCTTTGAAGCAAGGAAAGTCTTGTGGGGCACGATGCAATGAGGATGAGGCCAAGTTGTTGAAATGCCATAGAATTAATGTACAGATAAAGAAGAGGTTGATCTACTCTGTGAAAAGAGAAAACCGAAGAGACTGCTCATCTGAATTAGAAAGTAATCATCTAAAGAAAAACTGATGTTCATGGAAACCAACAGCTCTAAGTGGCTGTTTAACTATAGATCAGGAGGCAAAGACAGGCAATTATGTGAAGGCATTTGACAGTATCCATGGGCTGATGTTATGAACAAAGTAGATGCAAAGTTAATATCAATGTGGTCTAATCAACTGAATTTTCAGTAGATCGTGGGAAGCTAAAAAGGAACAAATGTTAATTTGTCTTTGCTGTTTGCTCTTCTTGTAGATTTTATAAGGAAAATGTGGTCAGAGGTGGAAGAGAAGGTTTAGATTGGAGTGATTATAGAAACTTTACAGGCTTAGAATAAGTAGGTGATGCTCATAGTATTACCAGAATACCAAATATTTACAAAGGAGGCATTGTTGAATGCATCATATATCTGTAAAGATGGGCTTCGAAATAAATCTAAAAAAAAAAAAAAAAAAAGGTGTTATGAGGTCTGAGTGCTCACAAGAGATGAAATAACGTTAGGTGAATAAATATTTAATGAGGCAGAATTTTCAAATATCCAGGGACAGTGGGTGATATCCAGTACAGGCTCTCTTCAGTTGGAATTTAGCGAAAAATTAAAATGAACAAATTAGGTAATGTGCAGGCTTAATAAGGTCTGGAAGTCAACTACACTGAAACTGCAAATGAAATTAAAATGGCATTATTTGCATATTTTGAGTTTGTCAGTGTTCCATGAAAACTTCAGTCTAAACCTTCTCTTGCAACTCCGACCACTTTTTTCATTATAGTATAAATGAGAAGGTCAAAGAGTAAATGTGAATTAAAATTCAACCTTCATAGCATCCCACAGTTTACTGCAAATTCTGTTGACAATATCGCACCAATATCAACATTGCATCTACTTCGTTCATGGATGATTTCAGTTAGCTTTACATATTTAATGGGAATAATATTGTGATGCAAGACCTAACATAATATTGGTCTGTCAAATACCATTTTGTATCTAACAAAAGCCATCAGAAGGGGATTTTTAAATTTCTTATACTTCTGTGCAATATGGCTAATCCATTTGATCTGTGCAACTGCAGCTTTTTTTTTAAAAGCAGGTTCTTCATCGCTAAGTATTTTATCAATTTCTTGCTACAGCATTTTTAGAATAAGCATACTGAAGATTTTCATCACTGCTGAGTAAATGCAGTGCTTCCGGGTTACTACAATCAGTCAGGTCATCTTTCTCTGAATGATGCATCTCTTGGTATAAAGGTTATTTATTTATTTATTTATTTATTTATTTATTTATTTATTTATTTTTTGAAAGATTGTCAGGGGCATGGGAAAGTATGACCTGATGTTATACAGGGCACAACTTTAAAAAAGAATATTTTTATATAGTTTTGGAACTACCTCAAATAGGAAAATTAGGAATACAAAATGCAAGATTTTAGTTATGAATAATAAGGGAAAATTGTAGACAACCCTAAAAAAAGTCTAATGAAAGGAAAAATGTTAGGGGATGTCTGCAAGAATCAAGCTATGCGTCAGGAAGGACTAGGTTTTTAATTAACGAAGAATAAATCTTGATACTACCATTTTTAAAGAGAGAAGGATAGAAGTTAAAAAAAAAAAAAAAAGCGAATGGATTTCATATCAGCTGTTCTGTCAAAAATTGCGTTGATGAAAGAGCCGAATGTTAGAAAAAAAAAATAGTCATAACACATTTCATGCACTAATCGGGACAGTCAGTGCCACAGGTATGAATGTTTCTTTGTATGTGGCATGGTCTATGTTAACTGATGGTGTTCGCACGCTATAAAAACTGCACATCTAGAAAACAAAGTCAAGACTCTCTCTCTCTCTCTCTCTCTCTCTCTCTCTCTCTCTCTCTCTCTCTCTCTCTCTCTCTCTCTCTCTCTCTCTCTCTCCAGTGTTTGGCACATGCACGCTCATACTAATTTTTATTCGCACCTGGTTTTTTGCACAAAACTATTTTTTCTTTTCATTCCCTGACAGGTGGTACCTACTGATCTTATCTTTGCTAGTCGCAGAAATCGCACACGAGATTACTGTTGTATGCCATCGTTTCGATATAATTAACAACAGATTCAGAATATGAACATTTTAGGGAATTCTAAAATACCTTCCGTACCTATACAAACGGAAAGTACCTGGAAACTATGAAACCGTACTAGCAGTGTTGTCAGTTTTGTTTTGATTACTCTTTTAACTTTTATGAAATAAGAAAGTGTTACTGGGCATTCTTTCGAAAGTGCTGCAGATTTGGTATGATATTCCAAATAATGAAAAAAAATGTTATTGATGCGCATCATGAATAATATTAAAATACCAAATTCAATTGTATAACCTGATAGTAATATTCTTTTTTTAAATCTTTATTTAAAAACCACTCAGAAAGCGCAGTAATTTCTCTTTCAAATATGGCCGCTGTCGAATCTTGGGTATGTTTCTCAGTATTAAGTTTTAAACAACTCTAGGCATCAATGCCAAAACAACAATCGTCTGCAGTGAGAGTTGTGATGTGTATGAGGTACAACGTCGTTCAGTGTGTTCTCTGTATTCTGTTGTAGTTCCGCTAAATAACACTCAAAGGATACCTTTTTAATTTATGTGAATACATATCAGGTCCAGTGGGAGCAAAAGAGGTAAGTAGACGAATATTCAGTTCGGTTTAATAACTAGAAATTTGACATTTAGTGTAACGTTTCAAACGTAGCCGAATCTATTGCGACGTCAGGTGGCCCCACTTGCCTACCAGTTTGGGGAATAAACAGTAAAAATCGTGAATTTAGATGGAATCAATAATGTAGGCAAGTATTAAGAACAATAAAGATCCTTGTGCAGTTTTTACATTCATGTAAGTCGAGTTCAACGTAACTGCTGCTGTCGACTGAGTAAAAGCTTAAGCTGACTTGCGTAGCTGGGCCTGTGCAGCTTTTAGTTGACCCGTGGTGCATGATTTAAATAAAATTTATCGGTTCTCAGTATCGATGGCAGTACAGTACACCAAGATATGTACGTGCTTTCAAATTTCGTAGTGACATTTTTATTCGCTTAATTTATTTTTTATTTATGGTTCAAGTCACGGTAGCTGCCTTAAAATTGGCTCTAGCACCGGCTTGTGGTTATAGGCCTGGGTTTAGGGCATAGGCTATGCAGTTGTGTATAGATTAGGATGCATAAACTTGTGTATGTAACACAATTTGAAATGAAGCACCATAGGCTATATATATATATATATATATATATATATATATATATATATATATATATATATATATATATATATATATTATGTGTGTGTGTGTGTGTATTTTGAATGTTGAGAAATGCATGGGCTGTTTTTTATGTCATTCGTTATACTTGGGAGTTACGTCCAAAGAAAATTATTCTTAAGTATAAGTAACCATGAAACATTACATAGTAGGCGTACTATCCGAATTTGAAAGTGTTTGTGGTCCCAAGCTTCAATTAAATATGGCAACATAAACTGTAAGGCATTGTTTAGTTGATAACTACATACATGCCATTAGTTATAGTGTGGCACATTAATTACTTTTAAAGATGAGGAATTCAGTGGTAATTTTATATGCTGTTGTTGCTGCATATAAAATTACAGTTAGCATATTAGTGTATTGTAGTATTATCAAGCCTTTTTAATAAGCTGTTGTAAATCATAGAAAGTCTTGTGATAGGCTTAAACTTCAGTAGAGCTAAACTTATTCAGACAGGCATATATTCCACTGCTTTTAGTGACTTCATTCCAAGTTTATCACTAACCAGAGATTACATGGTCAGCCAGCTGTCATCGTCATCTTAAATTGGTTACGACAAGGGTGTTAGTTTTTTAACAGACTGAAGTTGTGCATTTCCCCATAGGCTATTTTAGTATATTGTTTGATGTTCTGCAACGATTTTACTCTGAACATTTCAAAAGTATATTACTCTAAAGTAGCATAGTATAACTTGTATCAATATAGTCCACTTGTAATAAAATCAGCATTTAGTTTTGTCGTCGTCCAGCCCGGGCTGTTATCGATTGTTTGATGTCCATGCTTAGAATGATAGAACTTCGGTAACATTTCCCCTCATCAGTTTTGTTTATCTTCTTCACTGGATTCAGTACAGTGTTTGCATACTGTAATGTTTTATGGTGTTATATTTTTTGTCTTGACCTGTTATGACCATGAGAAGTTCTTTTTTGTTCTTCTTTCAGCTTGTTCATTGAAAGTAGATTTACTTTAAACACCAGTCATCTCATGATCATCTCTGTCCTTGTTTATTGTAAGTCCAGTCTTTCATGTCAAAGACATTACTTTGTGATGTTTTCTGTGAAAATTTATTGTCTTATTGTATTATCGTAGATTTCTAAGATGTTCGCTGTTCTTCATTTTTACAGTTAAATAGAAACAGATATACTGTATTTTGTTCTTGTGGGTGCTGGAATATTGGAAGGCATGCGTCGTCTTACTATTTTTCATTTCTTTGCAACCTGAATACTCAGCCAGCATACTTGGCAATATGTATAGCATAATTTATTTTTTCCCCCAAGTGCACATTTTTTGGAGCAGGAGCCTCAGTGGTGTATCCCACTTTTTGTTGGGAGATAGCTTGTGACATTTAGGAAACTGAGACTGACTCCAGCCATTTTTGAAATATTTTTATTTACATTCACTAAGAATTTTTCTTCTGTGCATGGTAAAATGATAGTTATGATACTATAGTTGAAGATCTTATAATTAATTAGTTGCAAAATCAGAAGAATTGTGTTATATGCTATATATTATAATGTTTTAAGTTGTGCATAACCGTTACTTTGTTTGCTGTAGCTATGATTTTTGTTTCTGTACAGATTTTTCATCGTATTAAGTATCTAAATGTTTTGATAGTACTGTAGTAAGACGTTAAATGATCTATGGGACCTCATTACCAAGTTTCTTTGAGTGGCTCTCACTGGCCCATGGAAGCAGCGATAGGTGATGGTATAAAAGTTGTTTATATTTTTAAAATTCTGAGATGTTACTTATCACAAACAATACTTGTACATATCCTGTGTGTTATTTCTATGTTGCTGCAATTTATCCTTATTCCCTTATTTAGTGCTTGTATAAGTCCCATGTGTACTGCAATGTTGAATTGTTATACAGCACTGTACATACAGTAACTAGGAATGTGTACAGCGTCATTTAAAAATGTACATGGTACTGTAAATTCATATACTTGGGCCAATATAATGGGAACTTTTCTTCATTTTGTGTGTTATAAGTGCAGATTTTGCTCGCATTTGCTATGTTTAACTTTTATTAACAGTTACTTGCACAAACATTCGTTTTGTAAGTATCCCGAGATAAAGTTTTGTCTCAAAGGCTATCCCTCTTACATACACACGTGCAGTATTTGTTATGCTGGGCATGTTAATTATAACAATAACCTTTGAATCATGAGTAGTTGTTTAATGGTTTAGGTGTGTTTTGAGAGATTTAAAGTAATAGTCCAGCAACATCATTGTAAATGAGCTGTTGAAAGAAATTGATCTGTTTAACCATTAGGGCATGAACAACACCTTGGTAACAAAATAAAGAGAATCTACCAAAACACATAGCAATACCAGTCTTACATGATAAGAACCACCCTACACCTTTTCAAGTATTTTGGCCCAATGCTTCTTACTCTTGTGCTGCATGGACAAAAGTCATCTAAATAGGATGTCTAACCCCTTTCAGTTTTCTCAAGTCAAACAACAGTAGATGGGAAGAATAAAACTTGATTGGTGAAGTAAGTTCATATTGACTCAGTGAACTGATATATCTTAATAGTACTTGTAAATTGACATTTCTTAGCTTGTAAGTCCTTTTTTTTTTTTAGACCACCACAGAAATTTGCAGTACGATTTTATAGCATCCATTGTAAACAACTCTTTAGGTGTATTAAAATACTGTACTGGCTACACTTAATTAGCCTACTGTTATTGGGATGGTGTTGTCATGATTATAGCTAATTTCATTTCATTGTTGTGACTGTATAGCCTACATTGTTTCTGACCATTCTGTAGGTCTACAAGGTTGTTGAACATAGTGTTACAAAGTGTAATGATCCTTTTTCCTTGTAAGTTTTGGAGAGTAGTGTAGTAGTTAAGATTTCAGTTCACCTCTTAGCTGTTTTGGCAGATAAAGTGGGTTTATAGCATTGTTACCCATATTTCCATTTCTAGAGTGGCTAGTAGTGCTCAGTGAATGCTTATAATTGTCACTTAAAGTACTCGGAGTCATCCAAGCTGGGCAAGTCCCTTTTTTCATATTACTGTATAAAGATTTTTGAATGCCATCATAACTTGTTAAGGAATCTTTAACAGGGTTGGATGAATTTCCTCTGTTTAGTAATGATTGTACCATAGACTATAACAGTTCCTCGTTGGGCAAGTCTGTAGAGTTGTGGGCTAGCACTTGCTAGGCCCGAGTTCGAGTCTCTGGCCAGCTGATGAAGAATTAGAGGAATTTATTTCTCGTGATAGAAATTAATTTCTTGCTATAATGTGGTTCAGATTCCACAATAAGCTGTAGGTCCCGTTGCTAAGCAACCAATTGGTTCTTAGTCACGTAAAATAAGTCTAATCCTTCGGGCCAGCCCTAGTAGAGCTGTTAATCAGCTCAGTGGTCTGGTAAAACTAAGGTATACTTACAGACTATAACTCTTGTGAATTTACAAATTTTGAAGGATAATTGCCAGGTATTTTAGATATTAGAAATAAACTTTTTGAACTTAATACAATATAACAAAGCAAACTTTATTGTAAATGGCTTGATGGTTTGGGGAAACTGTTTTGAGATTTTTTTTTTTTCAGAAACCTCTTGTTGCAAAGGAAGTTTTTGGGGGTTCATTTAGAAATTATGTTATACATCTGTCAATCGCTTTGTCAGGGAAACAACTTTGTAAGGGATAACAATGTAAGTTTTATTCGATAAAGTGAGTGTTTAGAACTATATTGTAGAAGTGAAGCTGTGCAGAACTTCACATTCAAATGAGTGTCATTACTTTGCTACGCAAACAAACAACATATGTAGCCTGTGTGTGTGTGTGTGTTTGTGTGTGTGATAATTATGAGATATTGCTCTAAAAATTCGGCAGAGAACTTAGGGTTTTCGTTAGAAGTTGACAATAAATATATAAATCAAGGCAAGATAGGTCTGAGTATTAGCTTACTAATTAGTTGCCCGAGGTTGAAGACCTTTTACCCAGCAACAGAGAACGAACATATTTAGTTGTGGATATTATAGTGTAGTGATTTCTTAATGATGATATGCTTATCAAATTATCACATGTGCATGCCCAGAGGTCCAATCTACAGTACGTTAATGTAAAGAAATATTTTCATTATTTACCGATATGAATGTTAACAGCAATATTTTCATTTTCTCAAAGACTAACCTAGTTCAGGTGAACTTTGGATATACGGATATAATGTCAAATGGGATGTATAAATTGAAACCCTTTGAGGTGAGATGAGTTTCCATTTCGTCACAAGGTCATCCTTTAGATTACCGCAACGGCGTTGTCTTGGTAACCTAATCCCCTCATCTCCATTTAGGTGCGATGTCTTGGACACGAGACTTTATTCTCTTTCCTTTTTCGTATTGTGGCTGGTGTGTATTTTTTCGGTTTCGTGTTGCCTTTTACGTGGAGGTGGAAGCAGATGATGATTAGTATATTTTTTACATGGCAGGATGAAAGCCCGATACTGTTGTCTAGCTCAGGTCTCAAGGAAAGAAACACACACACACACATACACACACACACACACACACACACAGAGAGAGAGAGAGAGAGAGAGAGAGAGAGAGAGAGAGAGAGAGAGAGAGAGAGAGAGAGAGAGAGTTGGACCTTTACCTAAGGTAACCGAAAGACCAGCTCTTCTAAGGAAAGCCGTCTATACAGATCAGAGCTTACCATTAAACGAGTAGGAAACTGAATGTTATCTGAATTAATGTGGATTTGATGGATTTGCGGATGTTTTTTGTAGGGGGTTATGGGGGGTTGCTGCCCTTGGAGAGAAGGGATTTTTTCTTGGCTCACGGGGTAGGGATGTTAACGTATGGTAGAGAAAAGTGAGGGTTATCGACTTCGACTCGACCAGTTGACTCCTTATTTAGTTCCGTCGAGAAATTAAGCAGTTATGGACGACTAAATGATTAGCCCATGAGCCTTCCATTGAGAGGTGTCAGCAAGATCAGTAATAAGGCTTAGGTAGCCAATAAAAATATCGATGTCAATGCACACCTTGATAAGATTTAGGAGCTCAAGTTTTGTTATGCGATAGATAAGGTACCGTAAGTTTTAGAGTCAGTTTGAACGTTCACAATGTTTCCTAGGCCGCGTCCTTAATACAATACGTAGCCTATATGACCGCTTCGCCAGAGGGTGTTTGCTCTCGTTAATAGTTGTGCTTGCAGCTTACCTTGCGTATTCCGAAGGCCATATTTGGAGTCAGCTGTAGGGCTGAGTGAGAGAGAGAGAGAACGAGATATTTCATTGCAACTTTCATCTCCACGTTGTGTGATTGAATATTCAGTGGAATTTTATCGAAACTTGATTTATGAGGTAAAATTAGTACTTATTCTGTCTCTACTGGAATAGAACATTTCTGAAGGAAGGCAGAAAGAGAAATATGTTGAGTGTGGCTTGTTGGCCTTGAGCTTGACAAAATCAGAGGGATCATGGGGACAGCAGTTCGAGACTGAGTGCGAACTGCTGAAGATGGTAGACAGACGGATGGTAAATCAGATATGTAGCCTAAGGGTAAGTAATCGGTAGAAAAATAGGACACAGGAAAGGTAAATTTACGGTCAGTGTTGTTGTAATGGAATAGTGGATGAGTAGAAGCGTATTACTTTTACAATATGAGTTAGCATGATAGAAAAGGCCGACTTTTGTATTTTAAATTCGATGAGAGTGACAATATTACCTGGTTTGTATTTTGATGGTGACATGTTGCATGTAACCCTGTTATGGGCGTCTGTGAAATATTGAACACGATACTTTACGTAAACAGCAAAGTAACCCCCGGTCATTGATCCTGTCACCAAGGTCTTGCGTTGGGAGTGAACCCCCAAAGAACATGCCCTGCGAACCGATGTCATTTTCTCTCTGTCGCTCTCAGAGAGAGAGCAGATTTACACGTAATAATAAGGGAGAATAGAGAATGGAGAAAGATGAAGCCATTTTCGGTGCATCGGCTTCATTTTATATTCCTTCATTTATTTATCACCTTTAAGTATGACTTGTTCTCTTTATGCAGGCTCACTTCCCTCTGGAGCCCTCTTGTGTTTATAGTCTGTTGGCTCTGTCCATAAGGGTTTCCAGCTGAAGATTGTAAGAGAGAAAATAAGATTAGCATCGAATGCATCGAAAATGCTTAACAAAATCAGAGGCTCAAGGAAGAAACTCCAGTTTACGACCAGAACACTGATAGAAAATACGCTTTCTCTCTCTCTCTCTCTCTCTCTCTCTCTCTCTCTCTCTCTCTCTCTCTCTCTCACACTCACACACACACACACACACACACACATATATATATATATATATATATATATATATATATATATATATATATATATATATATATATATATATATATAAGCCACTACAACACCTTCTAAAAACATAACAAACATCTCACACGTCTCGAACTCTCGCCATACCCGCGCAATAACTTCTCGCTGCTGGGAAGAAAGGGCGTTGGGTCGGGTATGATACATGAAACATACGTACCGAGGTCTAAGCGATGTCAGGCAGGGCAGCCGATCGAGACCACAGGTCTACCCCAAAGCCAAATCAAAAAGTCCTTCAAAAGAAGGCATCGTGCTTACCCCATACAAAAATGGGAATAAAAGCACGTTAAAAGAAGAAGAAGAAGAAGAATATATATATATATATATATATATATATATATATATATATATATATATATATATATATATATATATATTAAGTAATCTTCGTAGTCTAGAAGAGCAGGGTTCGATTCCTGAAAGAGGGAGACCAGTTTAGGATTGGTTCTTGAAATCCCATTGTGCCTTTGTTGACCGGAGCTGTGAATTAGGCACCAATTGGACTATATAATTGGTGGATCACACCCAAGGTGTTGTAGGTCATGGGCTTGCAACCTCATTCCAAAAGACGGTGTTGTTTACCGGAAGGATAACACCCTCAGGAACAAGCAACACCAAATGATTTATAAATATCCTTATTCACGAGAAAGATTATGGTACGCATATGCATCATGGCATTTCAGCTTATTGGTGATGCTAATATATAAAACTTGTGGGTTATGGTAGCACTCACTCATCCTTTTCGTGCCTTTGCTAGTTAGGAAATATTCTATAAGATTTATCTAAACGGTAATTGTCATTGTTGCAAAAAAAAAAAAACTTTGATCTGTTTTGTTTTTCTAAATAAATGCCAGTGGATATAAGAACAGTGTTTTGCAAATTGAAAAACAAAGATCAGACGAATTTGATCTTTATAGAAACACTATACCAACGACCAGTATGTGGCTTTACAACAATAATAAATATGTTCAGAGCTCTGCAAAATTTGAAAAAGATCACTAAACATCAAACAGTACACATATTCGTTAGGTACATTATTTAAAAGAACTCACATGTTATTCGTTAGGTACATTATTTAAAAGAACTCGCATGTTATTCCTTAGGTACATTATTTAAAAGAACTCACATGATACTCACACTTCTATGTTGGCTGTGCAAATTCTGAAGGTCCAAATCAAGCGACCTAATTCCTTTCACACATTACCACACTCATTGGCCGCCATAAAGCAAGGGCCTGTGCTGGCATATGGTCAGCTTTAGTCTAGAATAAGAAGTCGATCCGTAAGAGGTCGTGAAAAAAAAAAAAAAACATACCGTCTATACGAACGCTTTATCCTTTTGGAACTATAGATTTATAGCTTATTTTATAGGGGCTTGTGTGAAACCATCCTCTCTCTCTCTCTCTCTCTCTCTCTCTCTCTCTCTCTCTCTCTCTCTCTCTCTCTCTCTCTCTCTCTCTCTCTCTCTCTCTCTCTCTCGTATTTAGTAGTTGAAACTAATCGGTATTTCTGAATCATAGTACCTTCTAAAAGGACTGGACTTTTTCCTCTCTTTCGATCTGAACCCCTATCAGATTTTAATTGACAAGTCTTTGGTACTCGACCGACATTCTCCTGAATCTCTTGGAAGTTTGGCCCTGATTTAGCTGAAAAGAATGCCTTCGTTTTTCTGCCCAGTTTCCTTCATCCAGATCCGGAATACCTTCACAAAAGGTTTCCCAAAAATCTATGTTAAAAATACCATGAAATGCTGGAGAACTATCCCCTGTCCTTGACTTCTTGTCACAGGAAATTCCACGAAAACTCGTCCAAAATTTTTGAATGACCTTGACCAATATACACTGGAGAGTAAACAAACTAGCGGACGTAAAAAGTAAATATGTTCTGTTGTAAAAGCGGAGTTTAAGTGGTGATCCGGGTGGCCTTTAAAGAATCACTTTTAACTTATTCATTTTTTAAAATGTTATGCATTGTAGGGAATATTTGGATTTCCATGGAAATCCTCCAGGTAATACTGTTGATTTGGAAAACTGTGAATATGCTGGTTCCTTGGGGCATAGGCCCCACTTTTTCCCTTCATTTTCCAGATTTTTTTTTATCTGGCTTCGGGTAAATAATGGTATTTGGTTGGTCGTCCCATTGGCCTCTGCGTTAAAGATTAAAAAAAAAGAAAGCGAAAGAGAGTTCTGTATTACGAGAGACAGAGAGAGAGAGAGAGAGAGAGAGAGAGAGAGAGAGAGAGAGAGAGAGAGAGAGAGAGAGAGGTTCTGCTGATTACAGCGGCATACTGGGGGCAAGAGCGATGTTCATGTGGAATTCAGGGAAGCTGTTAGGTACGACCCTCTCCATCATACAGCGCTCCTCTTCTGTTCGTGCTTAAGCGCGGACACGAGGCCCCTTCCAGCTCGCCGTCGTTAGTGATGACTTTTGATCTTAACCAGTTGCTGGGCTTGATTTTATTTTAACATTTAACGTCAGTATAATTTTTGGTAATGTCTTGGTCGTTTTGTTGAAGAAAAATTAGTTCCCGATAGTGCTGTTTATTCAGATATGTTGCGTTTTGTTGAAGAAAAATGTGTTCCCGGTAATGCTTTTTATTCAGATATTCCTATTACGAATTCATTCCTTGATCAAACTACCGGGTTTCAGGGTTTGAAATTTTTTCTTATCCATTTTGAAAAATGTATGATTTTTAATGACAACTCGCAAATATTTAAATATTTTTTTTTTATAATGGAAGACTTAACTCATAGGTTAAGGAAGAATCAAGGGATCTGGAACACGGGAATATACGAAATCTATTTTGGAAGCAGAATGGATGAAGAGGAACTGCCAGATCGACAACGGGCAATTTTTTTTATATAGCCTCTTCTAATATAGCTTTTACCAATAAGGTACGCCTCACGAAACCTGTGATGTACAATTTGTTTGCAAAGGACAGTTTTGTCAATGCAGGTCCCGAATGATTTTTATTGACAGAAGAGGATAGCATTATCGTTTAAGAAAGGCAAAGCTTGTCATGCAGGCATATACATATCAAGGTAAAGAGATCTCTTCACCTTGATACATATCAGACCTCCTGCAGGTTTTCAAGCTTTCCTCAGCGTAAAGTTATTTTGATTATCAGGAGACAAGGACAGTTTGGATCGTGACCCTTGTTAGGAGGCAGTAGACAGGTTTAGATATAGCGCTGCCGTTCTAGTTTACAAAAGAAAGTTTTCTTTTCGTTTATAGCCTAATTATTTTTCAACGGAAGTCGATTCTCACAGTTACGATTTTAAAACGTTTCGTGTATTGTTGTAACTATAATGAACTTTACGTTATTGTTCTTCCTTCTAGATTTTGGCCTTGAATAACTTCAACCATTTTGTGCATAGAATTTCGTTATTGGCAACATGGTTAAGCGCCATGAATGGGGAATGAAAGTTCCAAAGCGCCATCTACATTACTCCCCTCCCCCCCTTCCCGCTTCCTCCCCCAGAAAAACCAAAAATGTTAACATTTACGCTCTGGGCCAGTGAAAACGACCAGTTGAATTGGCTTTGAATGTTAAGTGAATGTAATTTAGTTTAATTGCAGTGTTTGAGGATGAGAGTGTTTTAGATTTCCTTTGGTTCAATAATATAATTATTGTTAAGGATTTCTAAATGGAAAATTTTAATATCTGTTCAATTTTAGGAGTTTATCCCCTCAGCATAATTGTGCTCATTATTATTATTATTATTATTATTATTATTATTATTATTTTTTTTTTAGCTTTGCTTTATTATTATTATTATTATTATTATTATTATTATTATTATTATTATTATTAGCTTTCCAGTGCACCCATGCTGTCAAAAAAGCCGGTAATTAAAAGAGGGTAAGACCTTACGCTAAGGTACCTTCTGCTTGCACATATTAGCGAATGGGGCCAGCGTTGAGGGAAAGACTAGCCTTAAACGGGACGACTTCAGTCTAAACGTGGAGTTGAATACCCGTAGAATATCAGTGATAAACACACACACACACACACACACACACACACACACACACACACACATATATATATATATATATATATATATATATATATATATATATATATATATATATATATATATATATATATATATATATATATGTATGTATATATATATATATATATATATATATATATATATATATATATATATATATATATATATAAACATTTTATTTTAAAATATGAAGGTTATTGTTATTATTTAACTGCTTGTTTTTCTCCATAGCATCATGATGGCTTTCGGTATTTCCTTTTCGTCTATAATCTTCGTCGTACATGAAGATTAGGCTGATTAAACGCACGCGCGTACATAAAACACACACACACACACTATATATATATATATATATATATATATATATATATATATATATATATATATATATATATATATATGTATATAAATATATATGTGTGTGTGTGTGTGTGTGTGTCTTTGTGTGTGTGAGCACTGCGTATGTGTGTGAGGAAGAGGAAGAGAGGGGAACGAAAAAGCAGTAAACTACCAGTTTATTGTCAGAATTTCGTTCCGTGGGATTTTTACGTGCCGAAAGCTCAGAAACCTCGAAGGAATGCGGGGTAGATAAAATAAAGAAGACATGACCCTTCAAGACTCATTGCACGTGGAAAATACTTTTTTATCTTGAGGGGGGAGGAAATCACACAAGATCCTGTACTAGAACCAAATTCATATGAAGACTGTACCATTTGGTAGGCAATAAGATTAATTAGTTCATCTGTTTGTGTAGGTATTGCGTGCAACATAGCGACCACTTACGTTGGTTGTAGTTTCAAACTTGCGTGAATCTTTCCTTAGAAATGCAGATGTAATGTGGAACATATCGCATCCCGTGTGTTAACATTCGGCGTCTCTGTCTTCAGTAGTTGTAACGCCATTTTCATACGCAGAGTCAATCAAATTCGGACCTGAAATGTGTTCAAGAGTGAAGATGTCCGGGAATTCGTAGGTAAGAATGTATAACTAAACTTTCACTTTACACAGCAATAATTTTAGGCTTTTTGGACATGGCATTTTCTTGTTCATATAGTTATATAAGTTAATTATGCAAGGGGTAGCCTACTGATATATCGTAAACCCTTAATTTTAAAAAATACACCTTGCTTTGATTTGCAAATACGTTTTCCCCGGACATGGCGTCACGTACTTTGTTACTGGGGCAGGCTTTTCGTTTCTGCTACTTGAGCATGTCCTAGAAATATCAGCCATAAAGTTCTTTGGTTTCCACTGGTACTTATAAAATGTAGAAAAGCAAGAACCATTACATCAGAGCTTGGGCACACTACGCACTAATATATATATATATATATATATATATATATATATATATATATATATATATATATATATATATATATATATATATATATATATATATATGTATATATATCTTTCCCCGAGACTGGTTGGTTTCAGGGAGTTATGCTCTTTCATAGCTCACCAAGTCTGTTGAGATCCCCTTCTTTATTTAGTTGAATTAAGACTAAAGAAAAAAGCTGAACCATTTGTGAAGTACAGTATATGCTGCGGAACTGAGAAATTTGGAGGTAAGTGGTAAAAAGGCTAGCATTGGTGAAAGGATGGATGAGGATATTTGGAGATGGTTTCGTCATGCGGAAGAATGGACGATGGAAAAATGGACAATGATTGGCTTGTGGAAAGAGTATATGGAAGTGTTAGGAGGAGGGAGGTAGGGTGACCTGGAAAGGGTTGGAGATAAGGGTGGACGAGGTATATGAAAGAAACTGCTGCATCCAAAAATGCTTGCAAGGTTGGGGTGTATGAAGTGGCTAAATGTTGTGGACGTTTGCTACACATGGAGTTCATCCACGATTCAGCAGTTAAAGTATGAGTGGTAATGGCTTTTTCTCGGTCGGAAGACAGTTGCTTTTTTAAGGGGAAAGGAATAATGTTGACGCGCACACATGTACACACATACATACATTTTTATATATATATATATATATATATATATATATATATATATATATATATATATATATATATATATATATATATATATATATATATATATATACTCTGACTCTTGTCTGTGCATAGTAACATTGGAAGCCAAAGAACCTGATAGAACCGACCTTGAAGTGGTATCTGTAATGCAACCTTATGCAGTGGCAACTCAAACCTGGTTCCAGTAACGACATGCGTTCTGTTAAGAGCTTATATTTACTGGTCTAAAACAAGACCAGTTGAAAGCGTTGTCGTTGTTCCCAAGGGGAGGTGGGGCGAGTTTGAAGGGAATATCAGTTCATCGGAGCGGAGCATATCAAGAATCATGACGCTCTTTGTTATGCAATGCTCCGTTTACCACTGGTTCCTGCATATAGACTGTTCTTGGGCTTCTTAGATACTTCTGGCCTTAATGAATAGTTGCACACTGCTAGTGGCTGAATGGTTAAGCACGTTCTTAAGAGTGTTTATTAAATTCATCTTATTAGTTCATGCGTTCTCTGAGTGATCACTTCCCTTCATCTTTTTGACTCTTGATGAATGTACTGTATATGGGTCTCTTATTGCTTTTGTGATTAAATCCTTTTCTGTTTTTATGCATGAACTAATTTTCTTATGTAATTTGCTGGGATAAATAGAAGAGGAACGATTTTTTGTTCCATTAATACGAAAGGTCAGATTTCGTAACCCACTGAAATTAGGAGAGCAGAAACATCTTGACTTGATATTGTGAATACAAATTTGTTATTGGTGATGATTACAAAATGGCTAGGCTAATTTTGTGCGCGTCCGTGTATAATTTTTAGGCGATATATATATATATATATATATATATATATATATATATATATATATATATACTGTATATATATTATATATATATTATATATATATGTACATATATGCATGTATATATATATATATGTATACATACATATGTATATATATATATATATATATTGTATAGAGTATTATATATATACATATATAATGTTTGTATACTTACGATAAGACATTAGTTGTATAATTTCCCTTCCTTTATAGAAACACAGCAACTGGAAGGAAACGGCTTTTAATGATGATGGAAAACAGTAAAAACTACTTGCATCCCCTCTGTTGCCTGTTACGGTGCTCAGCACCGTTGCGAGACAGGTGATTTATTCGTTCCACGTACCGTAATTTGTTTGTTTAAACTCTCTCTCTCTCTCTCTCTCTCTCTCTCTCTCTCTCTCTCTCTCTCTCTCTCTCTCTCTCTCTCTCTTATAAAACTTGTGCAGTCCGGTGTATTTCTCATAGCACGAATCCTGGACGAGTAACTAAAAATAAAGATATGCCATCGTGCTCCCACTTCCAGGGAATCAAAGCGGGACCTTCCGGTGACAGGCTTGTGTCATTAAAATAACACCTTGTCAAGGCCTTGTGAAAATTGTTGGGAAAAGTTGGTTGCCGAATTCCACCCACCTTATGGGATATCGATGACATTTCTGGTGATTGATGAGTTGGAAGCTAATAAAAATTCTTGACCAGAGCACTGAAATTGACACAGTTTACCCAGGATTAATAGAGTATTATTAATCCTGAGTTTACCTTACGTCAGCCCAGATTTTTGGCTGGTTTAATGATTTCATATAATATGAAGTATTAAGGATACTGGATTTATGTGACGTTAGCTTTTCGGGTCTCTTTCAACTCAGATCTTCAGTTATGAGCGATTCCTTCGTCATCCGATAGGTGGAGTTGTATTTGGTGTTCCTCAGGGAACAATAGTTGTTCCGGTTCGTTTCGTCATTGTGGTAAGCAAGGCTACACAGATTGCAGCTTAAACGTTCTCGTATACCATTGTTCGACGATGAGTTTCCCATCTCAGCAATATGAAACTGCCATGAAATTGTCGGGAAATTAAAAAAAAATATCTAAATGAAGATTTCCCTGTACACAGAAACAAACTGTTTTCAGTCATAATGTTTAGATTTCACTGGATATCTTTCCGTATCTTGATCTATATATATATATATATATATATATATATATATATATATATATATATATATATATATATATATATATATATATATATATATATATATATATATATATATAAAGACTTAGATGTCATTGACTTTGACGACCTAAAATGGTCAGATCATATGGATAGTCATAGCAAACTGTCGCATGTAGTCGGAAAGAGTATTGAGATATCATTGCCTTGTGTTTTTGTGAATGTCGTTAACCAGCCTGTTCTCACTGCGCACCAGCAAGGAGCCAGGTAATAATTTTAGAGGATATTATGAAATTTCGTGAAAAAATGAGAGAACTCATAATTTTCCTTACCATGCTTTGTTGTGTCCACCGTGGGGATAAACGCTATAAGGCAGCAGTTTCAAGGTTACCTTCTCGCTTTTAAGGTTTATTTTTTCTTTCATTTTCGTCGGGATTCAGTATCGTAATCCGGCAGGGGTTCAGACTTGTATAATTCTTTTCCACATTGTCCATAGCAACCATAGCTAAAATTACAATACACGTTCAAAAAGAAATTAAATTAGTCTCCTGGGATCCTTCCTGGTGAGCGAAGATGTCATGGTGCTGGCTATTTCTGTGACGTCTTGCTGCATGTGTCATTATGCCCGTCACTGTAAAGCTTGGAAAGGTCTTCCCGGCAGGGTTATTAATACTGGTGCTCACTAAAACACTAAACACCAGTCCTGATTATTCTGACTCATATTGCTATATGCGCATTTGTATGTTGGTGCTGATAGGTCAGTTATTTATTATTCTCCCGTGTCCTTATTTATCCTATATATTTTGGGTAGCTTGCTCTACAAGTTGCTGGACTTCAGAGTCGATGCATACGAATATCTATACGTATCACGTAGTGATCATTATTAACACAGGCAGCTGTTCAATCTTGATCGGACTCATAATATCCAATTCTTAAGTCAGTGCTGATAAAACTTTCAGTGACCAGTTCAAATAGTTTAGAAATCTACGCAGGGAACGGTCTCCACAAGGTAATCCCCCAAACTAATCGAAGGATAAAAACAATGTTTTCGTATGTATGTATGTATATATGTATATACACGCACATATACGTGTGTGCATGGGTATATATATATATGTATTTATCCCACATTAACTGGGGTTCTCTCTCTCTCTCTCTCTCATTCCTCGAAGATAAAAACAATCAATATGTTTTCGTATGTATGTAAGTATTGTAATGGACCGTGCTTGGGCCTGCAGGATCTTAATTGCCAAAATAAAATGAGACTTGAATGGCTGGCGGCAGTGGAGGCAAGCAAAGGAGGAAGGTGCTTAACAAAACTACTCAAGTCACCTTAAAAGTAATTTATTTTCCTAAATTTTTATACATATTTACAAACGAGTCTAGGTTTTGGAAAAAAGAAACAAAGCAAACGACCAACACTATAACCAACAATCAGATTACATGGTTCCACATTTTCTACTTTAAATTCTCAATAACAGTTCTCTGTAAGTAAATCCCAAAATAAATAATATCCAGCAGCAGCACCTCACAAACAAAAATGAAACAATCATTACATAAACACTTTTCGTGCCATACTTGCTCATTAACCACAATTACACGAGCCACTCGCTCAATAATATACAATAACAACTCAATGTAAGAGCCTTTTGCTCTACTCAGTACAATCTCCATGAGAGCCTTTTGCTCCACTAGCAGTAAAAGTGACTAAAAATATGATCCGGTCACAACCTCCTCCTTGAGTACTCGAAGTCCATCAACCCAGTGACGTTTCAAATCTGCCGATGTGGCCATCACACTCCAACAAGGCGATACTCAGGAAACTGCTGCCCTTGCCATTACCCACAACAAGGTGATCCTCAGAAAACTGGGGTTGCTGCCGTCGCCCTCAAGGTGATCCTCAGAAAACTGCGGTTGCTGCCATCCCCCTCAAGGTGATCCTCAGAAAACTGCGGCTACTGCCATCTCCCTCAAGGTGATCCTCAGAAAACTGGGGTTGCTGCCGTCACCCTCAAGGTGATCCTCAGAAAACTGCGGTTGCTGCCATCCCCCTCAAGGTGATCCGAGAAAACTGCGGCTGCTGCCATCCCACTCAAGGTGATCTTGAGAAAACTGCGGCTACTGCCATCTCCCTCAATGTGATCCTCAGAAAACTGGGGTTGCTGCCGTCACCCTCAAGGTGATCCTCAGAAAACTGCGGCTGCTACCATCCCCCTTCAAGATGATCCTGAGAAAACTGCGGCTACTGCCATCTCCCTCAAGGTGATCCTCAGAAAACTGAGGTTGCTGCTATCCCCCTCAAGGTGATCCTGAGAAAACTGCGGCTGCTGCCATCCCACTCAAGGTGATCCTCAGAAAACTGCTGCCCCTGCCATCACCCACAACAAGGTGATCCTCAGAAAACTGGGGTTGCTGCCGTCACCCTCAAGGTGATCCTCAGAAAACTGGGGTTGCTGCCATCCCCCTCAAGGTGATCCTCAGAAAGCTGCGGCTGCTGCCGTCACCCTCAAGGTGATCCTCAGAAAGCTGCGGCTGCTGCCGTCACCCTCAAGGTGAACCTCAGAAAACTGCGGCTGCTGCCATCCCCCTCAAGGTGATCCTCGAAAACTGCTGCTGCGGTGTTTTCGATGGAATATTGTTAAGAACCTGCCGATCTGCTTTCCAAAACCTGACTAATTCTGCCACCGTAAATGCAACAGACGAAAACTCTCAGCAGAGATAAAAGCGTTCACAGGCAAGGGGGCAACTATATAACAACGAGCAAACGATTGTTTTTCTCAGACAACCACTCGCCCTCACAGTATTTATACATATACATAGTTATATGTATGTATAAGTGTATATGTATGTGTGTATGCATGTGACTGTCCGTGTGTGTGTGTGTGTGCCCGCGCGCGCGCCCGTGCGTACTTGTGTTTGTTCTCATAATTCCCCAGGCGCTTGCTTATGAGTACTTTGGGAAGAAAATGGCCTTCATACATGCTTATAAAAGATGCACGATGGTACGATTGGTAGCTACTTGAAGCATATATCTCTTTTTTTATGCTCACGATCTCTCCAAATCCGACGCGGTTGTTGTTATGTTGAATGGTCTTATGATGTTTCATGTTTCTCTCAGAGAGTGGGAGAAAGACTTATTTTTGTGGGTTTTCTAACGTTGGTCGCCTTATGTTATTTGAAAATGAAGGAGCAGGTTAATGAAGTGAATACTGCTATCATTTATGTCATTAATATACTTTAATTGTACAGATTTAGTACTCTCTTATCGTAAATATTAAGATGTTTTAAATATGCTCTTACTGTATAGTTGTGATTTTTAATCCGAATAAATTAACTGTTTGAGATTTGTAAATATTAAGAAATGATTATACTATTAGAGTACGAAAGAAAGACAGCAGCAGCTTTAAAGGTGTTGTAACTGTAGCTAAGTCGAGTTTTCTGCACAAATTCCCCGTGTATACTTTTGGAGAGCATATCCACAAATAAGGAGTTTTCCCTTTGTATCGTCGCTCCAGAAACATCTTTTCTCACTAGCGGCTCTCTCCCAATTTCCAGCTTTGACTCATTCCAGGCCATTCCTGGCATTTTCGCACGTAATTCTATGGTTCTTAGGAGAGCTGTCGAGGTTATTTCATCGCCTCTCTCGCTGTCGCCATGAACCTGACTTGAGAAAGCTCTCACAGGTATATTGGGGAAATTGTTAAAGTTAATTGATTTTATTTCCAAGGGTTCTTTGATCTTCAGTTAAGCTGCGTTTTTTTTTTTAGCATAAAGGGAATCGCTGTTTCCGATGTCGCTTTTTTTTTTTTTTTTTATCAGCAGGCCAACTAGTTTTGACATACATTGCATGTCTTGGTCCCCTTCGTGTTCATCGTTGTACAAGAATAGCCTTCCCGCTCTTTTCCACATAGTCAAGTAGTGCATGTGTGACTGGCCACCAGTGCAGGTCTATTTGCATATGTAGAATATATATTTTATCGGTTTTACATAACGACTTCAAGAAAGCAAATTCACGGAAACGTGTGTCTGTTTTTTCCTTCTGGTAAGGGAAATGAATAGTTGTTTTTCTTCTGGTATGGGAAATGAATAGTTGTTTTCCTTCTGGTATGGGAAATGAATGGTTGTCTGTGCGTCGGTTCTCGCCTTTCGAAACTGGCGTCGGTTCCTGCAGCCGTGCATAAAGTAAAAGTGAGTAGTCATTGTACGTCAGGCGTTCACTGTTAGGTGAATAAAATCACACCTATCATAGCTTTGGTTTTAGACGGAGCATTGTTAGAATTCTTTGTATGTTAGGTGTGTGTGTGAATTCGGGGAAAGTAGAATTATGAACAATAACAACGAAATGCACGCTGAGTGGATATTTAATGTGTATATATATATATATATATATATATATATATATATATATATATATATATATATATATATATGCGGTATTATGATTTATAAATCTTTCTTTTTGAAGTTACAACTCAATTTCTACTCGACTCTACATCGTTCAAAAATATTGTAGGCATTGAACCCGACAATTGCGGATATAACGATATTGTGCTGTATTTTTCTTATTAATTTACATTATTTCTGTAGCTAGACTATATCATTAATTTTTACACGTACATGCGTGCTTACCTGGACCCTAGTCGTTATGCCACAAATAAAGTATAGTAGCCGTAGGGTGTACGTTTGGAATGTTTTCATATCTTTTCCCATCTAACTATAAAAATATTTTGTTTCTATGTGATTTACTTATTTGTATAAGGAGACATCATTGTTACCATAGTCAAATTGAGGTCACCCATCCCCCAGTAACCTATTACCAATTTCGAGAAATGGCTTAACCATTATTCGTTTAATAAAGGTTAGGCCATTCAAGTCTTTATTCGTTCAGTGAAGGTTAATTTTCTGTTGCTCAATTGACTTTATACTTTTTCCTAGACGGCTTTATGTGCACGTTGTTTTTCTGTACCTATTGCGCTGTATGGATGTTGGGAAATTCGATTAGTTGTTGATCAGTTGGTCAGTCAGTATAATTCTTCACCTTATTATTTTCACGTACTATCAGTTAAAACATGGTTAATATTTAAGAGATTTTACAAAGGATTAGGCCCAACGGCTCAGAAGCAGGGACACGACAATTAAAAGATTATTCAAGGAAGGTGACTGACTAACAAAAAATGGTATAAAAGTACAACTCAATAATTCTGATTTTGGTAAACAATAAAAATGTTTTTACAAGGTGAACATTAATATATATATATATATATATATATATATATATATATATATATATATATATATATATATATATATATATATATATATATATATATATATGTATATGTATATTAAAGATACGAATACCTAGAAAATATATACGAGTATAAGGTAACTAATTTTTAATTAAGTCAGTGATTTTATGTTTTAGGTAATTTTTGAACATTTTACTTATACAGGAGTGCAAATAATACATGCCAGGCCAAGTAAGTCGTATAATAGCAGATTATATATATATGTATATATATATATATATATATATATATATATATATATATATATATATATATATGATTTGAAGTATTTGTGACTTTTCAGGATGTTATTTTCTTATTATATCGAATTTTGTTTTATGTCCAATATGAGGTACATAATGCGTTTTTGTTAGTGGTCATAATGTGTCCATTTTTGTTGCTGCTGAATCCAGCGAGCTTTTTATTTATTTTTCTAGATTGACACTAACGTTACAAAAATCCCTCTCTCTCTCTCTCTCTCTCTCTCTCTCTCTCTCTCTCTCTCTCTCTCTCTCTCTCTCTCTCTCTCGTTATGGTGAGACCCTTCCAGGTTTGAATAACCCAAAGGAATTTTTATGTTGATGCAAGTCATATCGTTTCCAGCCCTTGTACAGGTTTTGTTTGTGCCGTTATCTCAAAAAAGCTTTGATTCATTATAAATCAGCAGTATTTTTTATAGATGCTTGTTTTGAGTTCCGAGTTTGCTGTTAATGTTATTAGCCAACTTTATTATTCTGTGAAGTGAACAGAATAAAAAATGATGATTTCGTTTGATGTCTACTTTTAGCGACTTCCTTGTAGCTAATATAAATGTTATTGTAAATGTATTTCCATATTGCAATAAATTTTGGTTTTATTCATTTGAAGAGAGAGAGAGAGAGAGAGAGAGAGAGAGAGAGATAATTATGTGCTAGAGGCTCTTTCATGTTTTTAATCACGTTATACATTTTGACGAAGTGTCGATAACACAAGTCTTTTACTTATTCGAGCCAACCCCATCCCCTCCCCCCATCCCTCCTATTTTCCATCCCAGCTAATAAATCTAATCCTTCGGGCCTAGGAGAGCTGTTAATCAGCTCAGTGGTCTGGTTTAACTAAGGTATACTTAACTATATGACCCACAATAGTCGACTGATAGTCGTAACGCCTCATTCACTGCTTATATCAGGAACGCGCCTTTAGTACTATTTCCTTAGTAGTAATATAGGAGAACACCATTCATTTCCTCTTCCGATAGTATCGTATGAACTAGAAAGGAGTCGGGCTCGAGTAGAGGACTAAATGAAAAGACGGCCGAGAGGTCTTATTTTCCCTCTTTCCATTCAAAGAAAGAGCGGCAAAGAGTGGCGTAAAAGCTGGCAGGAGTCCTTTGGATCTCTCTCTCTCTCTCTCTCTCTCTCTCTCTCTCTCTCTCTCTCTCTCTCTCTCTCTCTGACGAGAAAGAAGGAAGGAAAAAGATGCTCGACGATTGGGTGCAGGGGTGGGGACGGGGTGCGTTCGGATGTTGTGCCGAGTGACAGCATCTTCGGAGATTGGGGTTCCTTCTTTTCTTTTCAGATGCCGATACAGGAGAAATTTAAGGTGGGTTTTGCTCGTGTCCCTTTTTCCTGATATCCTGCGACTCGAAGTGGTCTTTGGGCGCTTTTCATTTCTCGGCTCCTGAATGTTCTCACCACATATCTCGAATACCGGTAAATGTAATCGGAGTAGGTCGATCGATGAGAGGCGGTATAGTGTGTGTGTGTGTGTTTGTGTACGATTGTTAAAGTGTCTCTTACCGTGGAAATACGTGAGGATAAGTTTATATATGCATTAGCGGGGATTGCATGTGAAGTCATGATTTACCATGACTACTTATTAAGTAAGTCTTTTTACTCATATTTATCATTGTTTCCAATAGAACAACTATTTGTACCATTTTTTGCATAGTAAAACTGGAATAGACTTGATATGATTTTTCACCACCCGACTGATCTGTTGACTGATTGGTTAGCTAACAGGGCATTGCAAAGAAACAGCCGTTGGTTAACTCTCCGAGCATAATTCTGAGTTGTAAGGCCTTTGTTTAAGTTGCTCTTTCATATTTTCCTGAGAAAGGCTTCTTCCTTCTCTCTAGGTTCTAATCTTGCTTCTCTTAGAGTACTAATCTCATTTGGTCCTCCTCCTGTTGAGAACGGAAGAGTGTCCACAACTCCACCTATTTTTAACTCTATTCAACCCGGCGTAGGTATATTTAACTGTAAATACTACATCTTGTCATGACTGTACTTTTTGATGACTTTTTTTTTTTATATCCACCCTCTGTTATGTTCAGTATAAATCAGTGATATGTGTTATACAAAGGACATCAACTATTACAGAACGCTTATACTTTTTCTTTTGTAACGGTTGGATATGCCGATATAGGCTATATGCATTTGCTTTTGTGTTGCCAAGATCACACATTTAATTTCTGTACGTGTTTTTATGGCAAGCGAACCAGCAGGTGGACATATCATTGTTTTTCTTTAGTTTGCACATCTTTTTGTAATGTGAATAACGCTTCAAGATGTATCATTTCCATAACACTTTGGCCTTTGCAGTATGCTTTACATTTGAATCGTACGGTTTTAAATATCACTGACTCTCTTAAGATTGTAGGTGTAACTTTTGATAAGAAATTGAGAAGCAGATAAGTTATGTAGCTTCCTCAGTTTTTCGGAAAGTGGGTATCTTGCGGAAATGTTCTCGAATGTTTCGTAATGAAACCTTTATATCTAAGTGTTTTAATTTTTTTTTTCTTTGGAGTACTGTTCTCCAGTGTGGTCGTCGGCTGCTGACTCACATCTCATGCTCTTGGATAGAGTTGCGAATGTTTTGCAGTGAAACTGTTATATCCAAGTATTTTAACCGTTTTCTTGTTTTTTTTTTCTTTCTTTGGATTACTGTTCTTCAGTGTGGTCTTCGGGTGCTGACTCACATCTCAAACTCTTGGATAGAGTTTATTTTGCCAACTCTTAATGTTGGCTTGTGGCATAGGCGTAAAGTGAGTTCATTATGTTTGTTGTATAAAATATACTACAACGACGAACATCCTCTGCACTCCTCTTTATCTGACTTAGCTATTTTTGCTCGCAACACCAGGTAGGCTGCTGCAAACATTGCATCATTGTATAGTATCAGGTTTAATACTACTCGGTTTGCTAGGAATTTTATTTTGTCTTTAACTAAAATGCTGAATAGTTCTCCTAGTGTGGTTGTGGAATCTTCTGACCCTCAGACGTTGGAGCAAGGAGCGAATTCATTCCTGGTCTCTGCTGACGTCTCCTGAAGTCAGGTGTTCAGGTCTTCTTTTCTATTCTCTCTTGTTCATTTACTCATCACCTTTTACCTGTAACATGTCTCTCTCTGCAGGCTAATTTCCCTTTGCAACCCTCTTGGATTTATTGTTTATTGACTTTCCATAATGGTTTTCGGCTCAAGACTTAAAGAAAGAAAGAAAGAAAGAAACTTCTTGCATTTTTATTATGGAGTTTACGGAATATGGCTACATATGATATCCTAATTTCATAAACCGCGAAAGACATTTTAGTTTATCTTAAGCCGTAGGCTAACGGCATTAATAATTAGCTTAATAAAAGTAGTTCGTGTTTGCACTGCCATTATTTTATAGACACTTTTCTTCTGTGATTTCTTTATTTTAAAATAATTTTCTTCCAGTTTTTTCAATTTCCATTCCTAAAACCATATTTCTTCACGATCTCTTGGTTTCAGTGTATAAAGTTTCCAGTTTTCTGTTCCCAGGCGATGCACCGTTATCAAACTCCACAACTCGAAAAATTTCCCAGAGACGGAATTGGTTGGGAGAGCCGCCGTAATGAGGGTTTCATCAATTTTGCATTGCCTAATCCCTGTTGGAGAGGCATTCTCGCGCTCTCCCATGTCTTTGGCGATGATAATATCAAGTAGAACATGCGCCGAAGTTTCTTCGACGCAATCGAGTTTTCCGTACAGCGTATAATCAAGGCCACCGAAAATAGATCTATCTTTCGGTGGTCTCGGTATGATGCTGTGTGAGCCACGGCCCATAAAACTTTAACCACGGCCCGGTGGTGGCATGGCCTATATCTTTGCCAGACGCATGACTATGGCTAAATTTAACCTTAAATAAAATAAAAACTAAAGAGGCTAGAGGGCTACAGTTTGGTATATTTGATGATTGTAGGTTGGATGATCAACATACCAATTTGCAGCCCTCTAGCCTCAGTAGTTTTTAAGAGCTGAGGGCGGACAGAAAAAGTGCAGACAGAAAAAAAGCGGACAAAATAAAGTGCGGACGGACAGGCAATAGTTTTCTTTTACAGAAAACTAAAAGCATCTCTCTCTCTCTCTCTCTCTCTCTCTCTCTCTCTCTCTCTCTCTCTCTCTCTCTCTCTCTCTCTCTCTCTCTCTCTCTGCTGATAAAAGAAGCCTCTTACTCTTTCTTTCTCTCTACTTAAGCTCGCTCTCACACCTGCAAGCATTCTTGTTGGTGTATTTTTTCCCAATAATCTTATTTTGTACCGTTTCTGTGTATATGGTACCGAAAACATACATAGGTATTCAGTTATATAATTTCTGATATTCTTGGCTTGTGTTTCGTCCCATTTATTTGAAAGATGGCCGGTATTGTTTTGTCCACTGCATGATATGGAACTTTTTATATATAAATCAGGGATCTGTCTTTAGGTTTGTTGAAGAGAATAGTCTCCCGCAAAAATAATATAACCAGCTCGTGTCGGTTTTTATGTCAAGGTTTTGAAAGTAAAATTGTGAATGTATCCATAAAGAATGCATGGATCGAGAGTGTATGTCATTAAAAACATATTTCACTTATTTTGACATATCCTCTAGATGTTCTTTATTCACAGGAGACAGCGGAACAGATGCTGGGTGATATCTTTCGTAATGCTCTGGGATAAAGCTTCTTGGTTCAGAACCGCTGTCAGAATTTAAGACCGTGTCTGTACAGAATACAAATTCCTTTCCTCCTCCCGTTGGTAAATTGTTCCCAGGGGGAGCCAGAATACGAGGAATTCTAATATGTGCTGTTGCATAAGTCCGTCTGTAATGGTCTCTTTTCTTTACGTCCGCACTCTCGTATTTCTGTTTTGGCTACAGTCATTCATATGTGGTTTCTGATTTTATTTTTTTTTATTTGTGCCTCCTAAAACACGACGATGATTACCATTATAAAAATTCGCGCGCACAAGCCGCTGCTTAATACACGTTTACGGACATGCAGTCACATTTCATTATGTTTAACAAACACTAGTTTTTCCAAGCTGTTGGTAACCATGCTTATTTTTATTTGATTTATTGTTGGCACTGGATTTTTTTTTTTTTTTTTAGGATTTTGACGACCAGACATTTTCTTTACTAGTGTTTACTAAAGTATTGTTTCTCCATCTTTGAAGATTTTTTTTTATTAATAATTGACACCAAGACACTTCTTGAATCGAAGCATTTCGTAAACATTTGTAAACAGCTTATGTTCTAGACAATAAGGCATTACCCTTCTCCTTTTAAGGATAATATATGCCGATTTCGGCTCTAGGCCAGTTGAATTTGGTCCTACTACATATGACTTCCATCTTGAAAGCGCCATAATCCTAAAATCATTCGTTTTTTTTTATGGGTTACAGTCTTTAGCAAAATAACTTGAAATTTGCGTACAACTCACTGTGAATTCCTCTTTCATTTTTGTTATTCTCTCTCTCTCTCTCTCTCTCTCTCTCTCTCTCTCTCTCTCTCTCTCTCTCTCTCTCTCTCTCTCTCTCTCACACTGGACGCAAACTGAGTGACCAACTTTTGCTTCTTGAATTGGACGACCCCGTAGGGGGTTAGTGCCGTCATTGTACCTCATGCAGTGAAATGTAGGCATTACTTAAGGTTCTTTGCAGCGTCTCTTCGGCCCCTAGCTCCAACCCCTTTCGTTCCTTTTTACTGTACCTCCTTTCATATTCTCGCCTTCAGTCTTACTAACAATTGATTCATAGGGCAACTGCGAGGTGTTCCTCCTGTTAAACCTTTCAAACCTTATACTGTCAATTTCCTTTTCAGCGCTGAATGGCCTCATAGGTCCCAGTGTTTGGCCTTTGGCCTAAATTCTATATTCAGTTCAATTGAATTGGACGAGAAAGGAAGATATGGGGATTCCCAAGAATCCAGTATGCCTCTGTTGACGTGTACAGTTAAATACGTATCAGTATCTAGTTGATAGTTGACCATTGTGGGATGTAGCAGAGAGAGAGAGAGAGAGAGAGAGAGAGAGAGAGAGAGAGAGAGAGAGAGAGAGAGTGTGTACCAAGTCATTATGCGTAGACTACCACCAACGCGGGAGGGCCACAACATGGTAGTCAAACTCAGATCCAGAAAAGAACCATTGGTGAACCCATTCATTCGATACTCATAAGATTCTCTCTCTCTCTCTCTCTCTCTCTCTCTCTCTCTCTCTCTCTCTCTCTCTCTCTCTCTCTCTCTCATAGGCTATACATATACATATGCTTACATACACACACACATATGTATACATATTAATATAAAATTTGTGTGTACATATTTACCCTATATGCTTTCCTTGTAAAGTCTACAGATAGCAGAAGTCCTGAAATGTTTAGTGATTAGGAAATTAATTTTTGCGTCAATTAATGTAATTTAAATATGATATCGAGTCTTAGCATTTGACCAGACAAACTTGCATCACTTTTTTTTCCTCACTCTAATTAAGTTCATTGTTATAAGAGAACCCCTTTTCCCGCACGCTTCATCGATCGAGCGTTATTCTTTGCATTGCATCACATTCCTCGCAGTTTTATGGCTTGACCAAGGTTGATTTTCGCTCCGGAGATTGATTTTTATTTTGTAATGGTTCGATATTCCATGTGTTTAAAACGCATCGGCAATTACGAGTAATTATTGTCTAGTTTGAATCAGTGCAAAACTTAGTTTTCTTTCCTCTTTCTGTTAACTTTGCTCGTTATAGCTTATTTCAGTTGCATACCTAATCACAGATTGTAATTGATGCAAGGGGTCGCGGAATTAGAAATTGGTGAAGTATTTAAACAAATTTATTTCACTTCTCCTTTCGGAATTCATTAGCTCTCATGTCTTTTGAAAATAATTCTGGCCAAAACGGACAGGCTTACTGAAGGAAATAGAGAAAAGATAAATAAGAAAATTGGAAAATAAGGACTGTCAATGGCTTAATGAGGTCAAGGCTAGTGAATTTCAGGTCAAAGCAAAGTGTCTACGAAAGTTCCATTCAGAGATATCGATTCAATTAACTCCTCGAACAATACTTGCAGGGCTAAAGGAAAGATGGGAGAAACGACAAATCCCGAGTTTTACTTTTTACCCAACACTGCTGCTGCTGACCTTAGAAGTGAATTCTTTCCAGTTTTGTTTCCAATAACAGTAACATCTGTCGTAGTTTATGGCCGTCTCGGTTTGTTGATATCAAGTAAAGAGGTCCATTTCAGGCCTCGTTTATCTGAGCCAACCGCCTGCCGTTATTGTATGAATATTCCGGGTCACAAAAAATGGAAAATTAAATAGAAATAAACTCTGCATCGTAGAGAGACGGTGGGGAAGGAAATCTTGAATGAAATGTGACCGAGTGTATATTTTTCAAAATTTCATTTTAAAGAGAATAATGGAAAAAGTGAAAATGCTGCCCTGTTTACTGGAAATAAGATGTCGGTACCACCCAGTTTCACTAGCAAGGCAAGTCAAATTCATAAGTTCCCGACAATTTCTAATCATTACCTTAAGCGTGTAGAGAGTGAATGTGAATGTTGGCGGACTTTTCTTCGTGAATGCTGTATAAAATATATCAAAATGATGATCACCCCTTGTCTCCACACCTTCCCAAACTATGCCATCCACACAGACTACTAGATATGTTGTAATTCTAACAGTGTTGCCTTTTCTTCTGTGAGTTTCAATGCCTCCCCGTTTTTTTTATTGTTATTGCAGCTGTGACGTAACTGTGGAATGAACTTCTTAATCATGTATTGGAATCTTTGGAACGTCAAAAGTTCAAAATTGGTCCAAATGTGCCTAGAGTCTCACTTCACAGTTCATTTGTTATTATTATTATTATTATTATTATTATTATTATTATTATTATTATTATTATTATTATTATTATTATTATTATTATTTTTTTTTATCTTGTTTTTTTATTTCTCTCATGGTAAATTCTACTCGTGCCCCTATTTTGCCCTTGGGCTTTTGACATTCTACTCATGAAAACTGTCGCAGATAATAATAATAATTATTATAGCTATATGACGTTATCAGAAAAAATGTCTTATATTCACATAAAGTTTTCCCAAATTATTTTATGTAAAGCTTAACTTTACATAAAATAATTCGACAATTGAAGAGCAAGTTAGTCCCAAGCAGTGCTGTAGAAAATTATTTGTTAAGCGAATATGATAATAAATACATACGCATATAGACGCTCGTACGCACTTCAGTGTAATTGTTCTTTGGAGGTAGCCAGAGCCAATTTTTACAGCTTACGAGCCTAAGCTCTACGTTATTTACCACCTTTGTCGTAATCGTTTATTTAATTTATTTTAAATCCTCTTCAGCCTTCATCGCTGAACTGTTGCATGTGCTATTAAATCAAGCTTTGCATGGTTTATTGTCCTTTTGTCATTTGTAAGCTTCTCATGAAACTCTCTTTTCTCCTTTTTAGATTGCAAAGTTTTATGTGTTCCTGTTATTGACATTCTCCCTGTCTCTCTCTCTCTCTCAAAAAAAAAAAAATTTTGAACCCCAGGTCAGGCATCAACCAATCTCGTTCTCTGCTTCACGCGACTTTCTTCTTCTTCTTCTTCTTCTTCTTCTTTAATATTTGAAATGGCTACCGAAGAGGAATGTCACAAGATGACTGAAATTACCCAGTGAGTGACTCAGACGCAGTTGTACGATTAACGTCGTTATGGGACTCAAGGGAAATTGAACACTGAGTGTTCTCAGGTTGGACTTATTCCCATTGTCATTTAAGGGTTAGAGACTCCGTCGACGCAATGTTACGACTGTGTTATGTCAGATCCAGTCCGGTGAGACTTTTCTTTTCCTGTTACTCTGATTAAAATGGCGTCTCGTATTTTTTTTTATTGAGCTGTTATGGTTTCTTGGAAGGAGCTAATCGCCTCGTGTATGCGAGGTTTGCGTCGTGGAGATTATTAATGCATAATTATGACACCTTGAATTAGGATTCCTTGGTAGGTTTGCGGATTTTAACTTCTTTGTCTCAGTTATTTTTTTCATTTCTTTTTTATACACAGTAATATGGTAACGATATTTTACGTACCGGAAGAGCAGGGATCGGACTGCAATAACTATATTTTTTTATTCGAAGTAGTTTGAATTTTTATTTATCCAGCTTTCTCATCGCTTATCTGACCGTACTAAGTATTCCTTTCCATACTGGTACATTTTGAGCATTGTACATGACATAATGAATTGTAATGGCCAAAGTGACCTCGTAACTTTTTATGTTTCCTTATACATTTCGGTAAGCTTTTAATTGAGGACCTTGAAATCTGCAATGAGACAAATGGAAAAATCGCCCTTCGGAGATGGGATCCAAATCTACTCTGGTTAGAGGTTACTCATCGGTATAATAGAATTGGGGAATGTGACCTGAAGACTATAGGCTATGTGACATGATGTTTGGTTCGTGTAGGATCGAAATAGAAACGTGCTGCTTTTCTCACGTAACACGTGTCAGGCAGCATCTTCTCATTTATTTTCCTCTTTTATTTTCTCAAAAAGACTAAGCGTCTTGAACCACTAGCTTATAAAGTACTCCCTTGTAATCTTGCTGTAGAAAGAAATAACGGTAACGGCCAAATTTATGGGCTTAATTGTGAAGCCCAGGGCCCTGGTTATCCAAGGGTACCTGCTCACGTGGTGCCCATTTTTGGCCAATGTGCCTTCCACCCATTTCACATGGGTAATTTGTCATCGAAGGATAATCTCTTGCGTGCATCTCAGGTACTATTATCTTTTCGTATGTGCTAAAATGATTTCGAATGATATAATTGCATGGCCGAAATTGGGTTCCATTTTCAAAGATGGCATATGAGGGGCGAAATTGGACCTAGTTCCAGAAATGCAAAATCGATTGAATCCATGCCTGGAGAGTACATTGGGTCAAAAACTTGGTCATTTTTATATTTAAGGGCGGTTGGACTTTCTATTTTTTAATGACTCATTAGTATCTCCTCTCTCTCTCTCTCTCTCTCTCTCTCTCTCTCTCTCTCTCTCTCTCTCTCTCTCTCTCTCTCTGTGATTTAAATCCCGAAATTAGTTGGCAATGTCAGAATTGATTGCCTATTTCGAAATGGCCGATCTGTCCTTTCTCTCTCTCTCTCTCTCTCTCTCTCTCTCTCTCTCTCTCTCTCTCTCTCTCTCTCTCTCTCTCTCTCTCTCTCTCTCTTGTTGGTTCTAGGATGGATTCCGTGTGTTCAAGAAAAGTAGAAAGTAGGAAGTGTGTCTTTTTTTCAAAGCTAAATCAAATCAATGTGATTAATAGAGGCCATCATCCGGGGATTCCGGAGGGAATTTTTGGTCCTCGGTGTTGCCAGGGGCCCTCTGGTGCTTCCCAGAAAAGCCCAAAGGCCCTGTTTTATAAAAGGAGTGTCTCTGTGGGCTTAATTGTAGAACCCAGGAACCTGGTTATCCAAGAGGACCTGCTCACGTCCCTCTTGTAGAAGCCAGGAAGAGACAAGGTGCCCATTTTTGAGCTATGTACCTTCCACCCAGTCCAATAGGGTATTTGGCAAGGAAGGATAGTCTCTTTTATTTTGATATGCGTATCATTTGGTGTTACTTCTTCTAATGACTTCCTTGAAGGTTTCAAATTATTTTCTTCTGATGACTTTCTTGAAGGTTTCAAATTATTTTGAATATTATGTTACTTTTTTCGAAAAATTTCTAATTATTATTATTATTATTATTATTATTATTATTATTATTATTATTATTATTATTATTATTATTATTATTATTATCAGAATTCTTGATTGTAGTGGGTTGGTGTAGATTTTAAGTATAAAAACAAGAATTCAATAGAATATGTGCAGAAGAGTCAAAACTAATCTTTATGTTTTGATTACTGAGAGATGATTTTACTGTCTACCTAGTTTGAACACACTAAAGGACGTCAGACGAAGAACCTTTATGGATAAAAAACTTAAATAATAGCCAAATTTTCTTATTTTGGGCTTATGTGGGGAGGTCCAGAGGGTTCCTTGCGACACCAGGGACCAAAGACTCCGTCCGGAATCCCCGGACAATAGCTTATCGCATTGATTGTGACTCGCAGCGACCTTTAACGAAGAATTTATGTTCACTTTGACTCATTACTTGTGCCGCTTTTTCCTCATTTTACATGGTTTTATTTAACTTGACTTCTGGGTCTGCCCATGTGTTTGGGTCAAATCTTACAACTCAATTTTCGACCTGGTCCCTTCGTCTGATGGACTTGAAATTTTGCATGGTTACTCAATCCAGGTGACAATACAACCTTACATGATCAGTAGTCAGTAGTGACCTCTAGTGACTCTACAGCGATCTCTCCTAGTATCTCAGGATTTGTATGAAAATCTTCGGATTTTTTATACCTTCTTTGACTGGGTAGAATAATTTAATAACTCTGCAGATGTTTCAAACCTTCTTTGGCTCGACAGGACGTCGCTTTCAATTTTGTTAGCTACAATCATAATTCGGTTACAATTTCTGTCAAAACTAAAAATAAAAAAAACTTAAAAATCACGCGTTTATTAAATGCACTAAAAAGTGAAAAATAATTTTTTGAGACGCACCAGGATTTTCTTGCAATTAATCATATCTACAAAAATAAAAGTGGGGGCGCCAAACATAGAAGAAAATGCTACAAGAAATAAGAAAATATATTTCTTTTCTTGTAGCATTTCCTACCATGTTTGGCACCCACGCTTTTATTTTTGTAGACACGATTAGTTGTAAGAAAATCCTGGTGTGTCTAAAAAAAAAAGTGTTTTTTACTTTTTAGTGCATTTTAATAAAAGCGTGTTTTAAAAATATTTTTTATATGATTTTTAATGGTTTTAGATGCAGCCTTAACATCACATCGCCTTCTCGGGTATTTGTTGCGTTCGTAATATACTGTGGGAGGTACTTTTGAGAGATTCGTTGAATTCGCAATATACTGTGAAAGGTACTTTGAAAATTGACTTGGAGGCAACATCCTGTCTAGTCTCTCTCAGTTTTCTCAAAGAATGTTACACCTCACAGAATATGAGCAGTTTCAGTCAGTGTTATTTTGCAAGTTAGTTTTAGTAAATAATGTCAAGTTTCTAAGTCGTGCAACTGGTGTATTTTATTTCATACATTAAATGAGAAAACATTCAAATGGAAAAAGACAAAAATACAATTAACTTTCACAGAAAATTTCCCATGGAACAGAATTCTCAAATGTGAATGAGGAGGAAGCAGAGAGAAGGAAATAACAAGGAGGGTAGCTTAATTACCTTACTACTAACATACAGAAACAGCACTGCTGGTCAGAAGAACCAAAGCAGTGATGGCGCTTTCAAATTAAATTACACCTTCGCTTAAGGCAATGAAGATAGGCTTTGATGATACCGCAAGGGAAACCATTCCACACATTTACAATAAAAGGAATAAATGACGTCTGGTAATGAGTAGAGGGGGGCCATTGTGACACTTCAACAGAACGGGATTACTGGTGTTCTGCGAAGCGAGTGTCAGTTATCTCCCTCTGGTCCTTGGAACACTGCTACTAAAGGCAATAAACAAAGTTCTGTCGTAATGCTATTAAATGTTATATGTGTGTGTATATATAGATATATATATATATATATATATATATATATATATATATATATATATATATTATATATTGTGTATGCATGTAAGTATGTATGTACGACGGACATACATATGTGTATCTCTCCCAGCTTAATCCCTAGTCGGGGTCACTGTTTTTAATGAATTCCTCCAGCTGTTTCTCTCCTGGATGGCTCATTTCATAGTTTGTTTTGACAGATGTTTCACGGACAGATGCCTTCCCTGACTCCCCTTCCTATTTATCCTGGCTTCAGACCGGCACTGGGATGGACTGCTGGCTTGCCCCCCTACCCCCAGGTGGCTATGTTTCATATATATATATATATATATATATATATATATATATATATATATATATATATATATATATATATATATATATATATATATATATATGTGTGTGTGTGTGTGTGTGTGTGTGTGTGTGTGTGTGAATATAATATATGTGTAGGTCTGTACATGCACGTGTATATATATATATATATATATATATATATATATATATATATATATATATATATATATATATATATATATATATATATATATATATATATATATATATAAATTTATATATGTGTGTGTGTGTGTGTGTAGAAGCCACTGGTCACTTTTACCAGATACATATTTAATTGTAATAGCCACAGTGCCCTCTTAACTTCTCGAAATCTTCGCGCTTTTTCGGATACGCTTGTCACTACAAAGCCTTAAGATCCAAGTGCAAGAAATTGAAGTGGTTGTGATGTCCGGTATCGGGAAATGAACCCATGTCACCATAATCATATTTATACATGTATGTATGTATGTAAGTGTATACACATGCACACAAAGAATTTACTGGGCACTTTTTACTAGATACTTATGTAATTGTAATAACCTAAGTGCCTTCTCGATTTCTTTGCACTTTGGAAACACTTGTTGTGAAATAAGTGAAGAAATCGAGAAATCAAGAGGGCAATGTGCTTCTTGCAATTAATATATATATATATATATATATATATATATATATATATATATATATATATATATATATATATATATATGTATGTATGTGTGTAGACATACATACATACATACATACATACATACACTACTTCTGTATTTTTATTTTTTCATTTATGAATATTCTAGTCTTTTGAGGCTTACTTAGCGAATTCATGGTCCCCCGGTTTGTTTGTGCATTATGAATGATAGGGTAAACCGTTGATTCTAACGACATTTTCAGTTGTAGAAGTATGACTGTTTCGAGGAATGGTCTCTAAAGAGCAATGATAAAAATATATATATTTTGTGGAATGCATGTAAATTCTTACATTGCAAATGGTTAGAAAGTAACGGGATGTGGTGTGGTAGCGTTGCTCATGGTATTAAGATTTTTAGTCTATTTGTAGGCGGGCCGCCTCTTTCCGGCTGTGGCCGGATAATAATAGTATGCATTACCATGTTTTACTTATTTTCGTTATGCCTTATAATGCGCCAACAGACTGTTTATCATTTTTTGATATTTTCTTCTCACTGTTCTTTTTTTCAGTGTTGTTGCATGTTCTCGCTTCTCAAATGTTGTTACTTTATTTATTGTCATGGGAAGATCTTTTATTCATTCAACCGTTCGCTTACGTTTATTAGTTTTAGTAATATCATCGTGTTTAGATTATGTGTGATTTAAAAGTATATCTTAGTTTAACCAGACCACTGAGCTGGTTAACAGCTCTCCTAAGGCTGGCCCGAAGGATTAGATTCATTTTACGTGGCTAAGAACCTGCTGGTTACGTAGCAACGGGACCTACAGCTTATTGTGGAATCCGAACCACATTATGACGAGAAATGAATTTCTATCACCAGAAACAAATTCCTCTAAATCTTCATTGGCCGCTCGGAGAGTCGAACGCTGGGCCAACAGCCTGCTAGCCGAAAGCTCTACTCACCCCGCCAATGAAGAACTATATGTGTGATTTAGGTCGAGATTCTGTTATGCTTATTGTTTTCTCTGTTATTGTGATATAAGATAAACACATTGTAGGAGACATGATAATTCATTTAATTTTTACGGTCAAACTGTGTCTTGAGAGAGAGAGAGAGAGAGAGAGAGAGAGAGAGAGAGAGAGAGAGAGAGAGAGAGCGGGTTGAAACTGGAACATTGAATCATATGTTTTCCCCCCCCCACATATTTATTTTTCTAATGACTGCTTTCTGGAAGTGGCATCAACGCATACAGACAAGAAGTGAGTGAATTACATAACTCGTAGCAAGTCACCTTAAATATTTATCTGTACAAGGATCGAAAATTATTAAAATGCAAGCAGCCCGAGATGAGGTCTGAATGTGTTTAGTTTTGGGCCGTTATTGGAAGTGTTAACGCGACTGGCTTTTAATGTTTGATTCTGTATACATGTCCTATGCGTTCGATTATTTTCCACGAGCATTATCTGCCCTTAGTTTATTTCTTCCATGAGAGAGTACGAGTGTATAACTTTTGCCATTAGTTATTCGTAGAATCTCTCTCTCTCTCTCTCTCTCTCTCTCTCTCACACACACAATGATATGCTGCAATTTGAAATTTTAGCTCCAAGAGTATTTGTGTGGTGTAGCGGGAATGATCTAACATTTATGAAAATTGCAAAAGCAGGAAACGTCTTATGCATATGGAAGTAA